>NC_056730.1:1141847788-1142117788 GCF_019279795.1 Protopterus annectens
AGTAGCTTTAGGCTTATAAATGCCTTAGGGCAGATAGCCTAGTATAAACCTATGAACCTATGAACCTATGTGTGCTACTGCCGGTCTGCTGTTGGTTTGCTTTGCTCTGCTGTGTCAGGTCTCCTATCTTTGCAATCCAATACCTCCCCTCATTTCTTTGCATTCACATGCCTTCCCTATCCTGTTTTGCAGGTTTCTGCAAGCGGACTTGTCAGCTGCCATCGATTGGCCTTTGTGGGTTGATTGGTGTTGATTATTCATTAGTACTCCAATTATCCTACTTCCGCATTTCCTTTCCTTCCCCTGACCTTCCTGTTTCTGCTATTGTTTGAGACACGTGCGTTCGATTACTGGGTTTCGGGCACGTTTTCATCCTCGTACACATGCGCTTTTGGCCACCATGTATGCTCTCAGCTAAACGATTCCTCCCCACCCCTATCCTGCAGCTTTGCTTAGCAACGGACAGGCCAGATTTGCAATGCTCCAATGTGCTTAGTGCCACAGTGGCACACCCCTCTGCTGATGTCATGTATATCCTCTGAGCCACTCCTCGGTGTTATACTGCTGCGCCGTATGGTACAACCTTCCTCCGGCAGGACATTTGTGATTCAGTATTATCTGCCTCATTTGCATGGCATTGACTACTAATTCATAGTTACCACGCCGAACACTATCACAAGCCCTTAGCAACCCTTGCACCTTGGTTGTGGTGTTCCATGCCTACCATTGTGTGTTATGCTGTAAACCTGATTTCTATTACGTTGCGATTTTATGACATTTTTATATTATTTCTTTATGTTACAGCTTCCGCACACATGCCTTGCGGTTCTGCTGTGCATTACTGTGGACATGACATTAAATGTTGTTATTTACATGTTGTGCATCTTTTCTTATGCCATTGGCTGTGTATTTCGCCATTGGCATATGTTCACGTTGTGATACCTGGGTCTGGCCCTCTTCCATAGCTCCGATGTTATGTTTGGGAAAATGTAAACCGTGTTTTTTGGTTTACATTTCCGTGGGCTTACGCTACACCTGCACCACTTCATGAATCGCTATATGCCTTCATTTGCATGGTGCAACACTGCACATGGGGTGATTTGCATACCTATGCCGGGGGCTGCGCAGATCTGGCGTATGTCGGTAGTGCACATGGAATTAGATCGTACCTGAATCGCTCGGCGGCCATATTTGACATTATAATGCCTATGCTATGCGCCTGGCGCAAGCTTCATGAATCCCGGGGCATATTTTATTCATTCTCATTTTTACATCTAAGAAAACTGTTTTTAATGTTTATTATTGTATTTGTTAAGTTGGATACAGCTTAATAGGCCTAACATTTTTGGCCATTTTTGATACAGCTGTAGCAGTTATCTTGTAAGAGAATGTAATACAGTGGCTCTTTTAAAGTCAAAGTCAAAAGTCAAAGTAAACTTTATTGTCATTTAAAACTACACACTAAATGTAATGCTGTGCATCAGCTCAATTCTTGAGATTACAAAGGAAAATGAAACAGCACATACAAGTAGGGGAATAAACATAACTAACACAATGCTACTCCCAATATACACAAGAAAGAGCAGAGACATTTACCAATACTCTTAAACAAAAATAATACCCTCCCCTGAGTTAAATTAACTACCCTGTTTAAAGAAATATAAAACACACTACAGACTGAACAATGCCTATGTTATTTGTCTAGTATTGCACTTCAGTAGGTTAAATAATACTATGGATATTATAATTAAATATTGCACTTATTTGGAATATATCTAAGTATATACATTGCACAGATAAATAAAAATTGACCTATGTGTACAGACTCCTGAGACTAGTGCCCGAGTTCAGAAGTCTAATCACTGAAGGGTAGAAACTGTTATTGAATCTTGTAGTCCTACAATGGATGCTGCGGTATCTCCTGCCTGATGCCAGATGTTTAAACAGTTCATGCACAGAATGCATATTGTGTGTTATTTTAGTGCCCTTTTTGATTCTTCTTGCAGAATAAAGATGTTCTATTGATGAAAGATTGGAACCTGTTACATTCTCTACAGCCCTCACCACTCTTTATAGTGCCTTCCTTTCTATATTCTGTATATTCTGTATATTGTGTATTCTGTATATTGTATATTCTGTTTATTCTGTATTTTGTGTTTCCCTTCTGTATTCTGTTTTTAGGTATTTTTGCAAGCTTTACTATAAGTTTCTTTCTGATTGCCTACTTGTTTTCCCTTGTTTGCTTTACATTGCTCCACTGGGGTGCTCTGAGGTTTATTACTGAGTCACTGCTTAGAACTGATTGTGACCTAGTTTCATAGGATTTAACTCTGTACTAGTCCCCAGTATACCAGGAAGTGTGTATTTTGTTTTGTTACCATTTTTACATCAAAAACAACTGCTTTACTCTTATCTGTATTTATTAATTTGGACAAAGCTTAATTGGCCTAGTGTTTGGGTGCCATTTTAGAACACTGCTGTAGTAGTTATCTTATGAGAACAAGTAATATGACTGCTGTTCTGGACTAAATAATTGCTGGCATTGCCATAAGTTGCTGTCCAATTGTCTAATTGTTTTTTTTTCTTGTTTACTGTATATTGTTCTGTTCTGTGTGTCATTGCTTTCTATTTGGTTAAACTGTGCATTATATAACATAAAACATGTTATATAATTTTATTATAAATAATATAATTATTTATTATAACATATTATTCAACAAAGTGTGTTTGGATATTGTTAATTTTTTACATGATGCACAATTATTTATCAATTATTTATAGACAATTATTTATAGACACATGTTGAATTATTATTTTTCTTTCTTTTTTCATGATTCTACTTGGTTTATGGTTTATACATTGTATATTAACTATTGAATAGGTAGTGATTTTTATTTATCTATTGATTGTTTATATGTAGATCACTGATGATACAGGTT
This sequence comes from Protopterus annectens, assembly GCF_019279795.1. Lineage (NCBI taxonomy): Eukaryota > Metazoa > Chordata > Ceratodontiformes > Protopteridae > Protopterus > Protopterus annectens. Next base: position 1,141,850,728 of record NC_056730.1, read on the forward strand.
CAGGCTGTTCATTTTGCTATTCATATTTATTTGATAATTTTAATGGTTATGCAAATCAGGTTATACATGAACAAACTGTTTTTAGTTCAGCAAACAGTTTTTACAACATTCTGCGAGCATTTTAAATGTCTTGCTATTTATATATTTTGGTTTTAAACCTTTCTTAAATATCACATTTCTACGTTTTTTGCATAAGTATAGCATATGGAATATGAACAACATAACAGTATTGCAATGATTTAATTGATTAATTGAACAGGAAGTTATATATTCACTGATTTACTTGGAATTGTTTGTTCTGATGAAGCTTTGCATTGGGCAAAGGGAAAGCACGCTCAACTTTTGAATTATCTGTGGTGGCTTTGGGCCGTTTTGGCTGCATCAATTGTTGGATTATCTGTGGTGCTATAGGGCCGTATTGCTTGATTTTAACGCAAATAAAGAAGGTTTTACATCGACTGGTCCTGGTCATTCCTGTCGTGGTATTGGTAAACTGTGCATTGCACATGATCAGGGCACAGTGCAATCCCCAGATGCAATTCACTGGAGCTAAACTGTGACTCTATACTTAGTATCAATATTTTTATTTTATCCCTCCACACCCTATTGCACATATCCAGTACCCATAACATTAACTTGGTGCTACACTATTGCTTAACTAGTGCCTCGGGGATACTAAGGGTTAAAATGCTGCATCAGGCTGCACTCATCACTGCCTAACCAAGCTAAACACCACTTCCCTGCATGAAGTGGCACCTTGCCCCCTACATCTTAATATCACAACTCTCCTGACATCTAACTAGGCAGTAAAAAATAACACCTTGCTGACATAAGCAGAGACTGAAATAAAGCCTGTATGTGTCATTTACTTTCTATAAGCTGCAAAATTATTTTCTAGGTGGCCAGTTTAAAATTTTCCATCTAACCTGATACTTACCATGTAGCTATCAGCTCATTATATTTTGAGGTCATTGGGCTGCAAATTATTTCCTCACCCTACTTTGCCAGTCTTTTAGCTCTAGGTACATTGAAATAGTGCTCTAACTGCTTAATTCTCACTTGAACCATCTTATTCTGCCTTTACTACAATCCACATGTTAGAGGTGTGAATACATACTTAAGTTGGAGGTTAACTCTCATCTAGATATATGTGCAGCACACATGAGGTTGTCAGCACTCACACCTGCATGCTAGTCATGAAAAACCAAGACTTCTTATGTTAAGGTGCTTAGGAAGTCCCTTCCCAAATCTTGAAGGCCTCTGAGGTAAAATAATCACTCTTATACTTCTCAACAACATAATATAAGCTCACATGTTATACCTTTATCACCACTTACCACAAACTCTACTCACAGGAGTCACCATACAAGCTCATATGTGTCCTTAAAGAGTATTGGTCATGTTCTAAAGTGCCTTTGTTTAACAACTAATTTCATTTCCAGTTGTAGCACTCATGTTAAGGATGCTAGTGATTTTACAAAAAAATTAAGTTTATAGCGTGATACTTAATTTTACAATTTCACTGATTACTCAGTTGTTCTGTATAACTGTACCCACAAAATGATGTTATAGTAGGTATTGGGCAATGATTTACGTACAACTGCAAAGTATTCTGGGTCAGCAAAATCAACTTCTTTAGGAGAGCACCTTCATACTTATATGCTAGTCTCACTACTACCTTATCACATGTTAACGTTCAATTTAAGGTCTTTCACCTGCAAAACATAGTTGATAACTTGTCTTTGTAGGAAGTAAAAAACTCCCACTAATACATTTAGAAGAGAAATACAGTAGTTTATACATTAGTTTAAGTAGTGAATCACTGGGAGTTTGGTCTACTTTCATGATATCATAATAGGAATTTGCAGCTCCAAGAATATTTTCAAGGAGACATTTTTATCAACAAAATAAAATGCAAAAACAACCCAACCATATAATTTGTTATTGTATGTGATAAGAAAGTTATATGCTACTTCAAGAGTTTGTTACTTATAAACAATTCAAAACATGAACAGTATACTTTAAGGCATCATGGGCCATTCAACACACAAGAAAAATCTCTATTCATAAATGACTCCACAGTGAAACAGATATTGAACCCACCAGGCTTAGCAAAGATATGGTAAAGGCTAGCTGCCTCTTAGGAGCCAGGATATAGCAGATGCCTAGGACTCTCAATCCATTAACCTCAGATGTATCTACAACATGGTTGTTAGTAATGTGAATGTGAATGATTTGAGACACACATCAGTGGATTACATGAACAAAGACATAATGGAGTTCTCTCAGTATACAGCTGAGGCTGGTATAAAGCTAGTCTTGGCCCTTATGCCCTTAACAACCGACTCAGCTAGTGGTATTATTCAGGGAAGAGGTATAATGTGGGCCAGCAGGGAGGGGCAGTGGTTGGCAATCCCACCAGCTTTACCAGAGATTTTATGCATCTTTCCCCAGGGCTTTTGTGCATTCACCAGGACTTCCTTTACTCTGTACTGTCCTTTTAGGCAATGTAAACCTACTCCATTCTCCCAGTCTAGCCAAACCCAACCTGTACAGTACAAAGTTGGCATCACTGAATGATAGAACTCTAAGTAAGACACTGTCCTCTTTAGAACAACGTGTTGACCATATCTGCTATGCCTTGTCTGATCCTGCTTCTTTCCCTGACTTCATTTTCATTTGTACTGTTCTTACTTCTTCAAAATAAATATAAATCCTTATGTTACCCAATGAATTGCACATTGATTCACAGAAAAAATAACAAATTAAGATTGAGGTACACTCTTCTCAAAAAGGTTTTGGTACCAGCCGTGTCCTACATATCTCAGTGTTGTGCTGCTCCTGTTTGGTTTTTACTTTGCTGATGTCAAAACTGATGTCAAGGGCCTTTGGCTGACTATGTTTGTCAATGACTATAAACCTAGAGTGTCATAAATGCAACTGAGGACTCCCAGATTCTACAAGAAAGGCTAACATGAACAAACATATGGTGCCACAACCATGCTGTGAAGCAAAATTAAAAAAAAAAAACAAAAAAAGGATAGCATCATATGTTTTGGTAAACAAGAGCACCCCTCCTCTTACCATGCTAATGTTACCCCCCAAAAAACAGATTAATTTATCAGATACCTGGGCACACTTGTCAACAATGAGCTCCCTTTTGGCTACCATGTAGCCATGGCTGTTAGTAAATATATATGTTTAGCCAGCTGATTAGTATGGGTATTTCCTGTGGGTCAAAGGATGGTATTATACCTCTCTACCCTTCCTTATTGTGCTCATAACTGAAACCATCCTCCCTTTAGCATGCTCCTGTCCAGACATAGGAACCAAGGTCAAAAAGTCCCCAACACTTCCTCACAAAGAAAATCCATGGCCTGAGTTTGTTACCTATACATAATGCCTTAAAGCGCCATATCTGTTCTCTGCATCATGTAAACTCCTTATGGATGACCTCTGCTTTTCCTGCAAGGCCTTAAGTGACCTTGTCCTGGGTAACCCCCTTCATATTTTTAAAACTGTTAGCACCATGAACATCCATACTAAAGACCTTAACTTTCTTCTGACTATAAACTGATCCTGCTGACATGATAAATATCTCAGTCAAAGAATTCCTCTTGCCTGGTACAGACTCCACCTTTATATAAATGCAAAATGGATGAATGGATGGAAAACATAAAATACATTCTGGGTCTCACCTCACAAACTCTCATTGAAAGGGGTAACAAGCAGTATAAACTGCAGTGACTAGCTTACAGTAATCTACCCAATCAACTGCCTATTAATATCCTATGAACCTTTCTGTATATGATGCTGATAACTTGAATATGGGTTTCCTAATTGACTAAACCTTTCATTTTTCTTTTTCTGAATGTGACAGATTTATAATAGTCTATTAATACTTGTCTTGGCAATGCAGTAATATTCAAGTATTACCTCAAGGAGTGCAGTCAATTAAGTATTTCAAGTTTACTTACCAGCTTAGGTTATTACTTTTTAGATTTCAGCAGTTCAGGTGAATTGTTCAGTATGATGAGATTTTTTTGATTGAGAAGTTGATAATTTTTATCAGAATCTCCTTTTATAATGAGACTGATGAGATTCTTTTGACTGTGAAATGAGAAACTGTATCAAGAAGGTTAGTGACAATGACAAGGATGGAGTGGCTATGTAAAGATGAGCTACTCTGAGCCAAAGACACTTACCTTTTAGACTTTTAGCAACAGTCTAGCAGTTAGCACAAATGATGGTTATGATCAGTTAATGACTTGCTTCTTGTAAGTCACTTAACCAGACAATGCTCTGGGGCAATTGGAAAGCTGAGCTGGGCTTCTTAAATTTCTCCTGGACTGCAAGACTAGTAACTAATAATGAACCTCAGCCATTTGTGGTCTTGATCAGGTTTGTTGGATCACGATGCTAAGAGTTTGCAAGACACTCTGAGAATTACCATATGCAGAACTCTGCTACATGTATAATTACCAGGGTGCATAAAATTGAAAGATTAGCAGATGCACAGAGTAAGTGAAACAGCAGTATACATCTGAAGTTGGAAATTTGTAACACCTTGAAAAAATGCAAAGATTGCTAATACCATGGTTCAAAGAAAATCAACCTTAATAGGTGTGATATATATATATATATATATATATATATATATATATATATATATATATATATATATATATATATATATATATATATATATATACAGAGAGAGAGAAGGAAGCAAAATCAGAAACATTGGCTAGACTGATTAGAGATGAATTCTGTACATTATAATAATTACTCATTTATCCTAGACACATTCACGTTTTACTAGACTCATCCAGGATTACAACTCCAGGCCCAAGAACACATTAATCCGTGCCTGATCCTTACCCTGCTTTTGTTCTCCTTGTCATATATGACTCTTGGTCCCTTCTAGTTGGATAGCTGATACAATGATTGTTTTGGATCTACTTAATAAACTGGATGAGAAAAAAAAAATCTTTAGTTTCTCTTTCATATGAAAACCCTCCTCTGTTCCATAGTTCATTCACTGTCCTATGCCATGTGGCTTCTACTGATTTCCACTAACACCATGAACTTTTCATTTTTTTATCTTAGTACTTTTCCCATTTTTTCTTCATTACAGACTTCTGTCATTTAGAACACTTTCCTGCTTTTTTATATACTCTTTTCTCCTCACACTGCCTTTTACCTGTTATCCTTTCTGTGACTCCATTATCCCATTTAGTTAAGAGAGACAAACACAGAGGCTGTCATTAAGGCATCCATTAGTTTTTTTTTTATTCTGCTTTAGCCATATTCCCTGGTCTCCCATGACAACTAATGGATTTTCTCACATTACCACGCTGTATGCATGATTTGATATCCCTACACACCCTCACAGCTTGGTTGCTGCAGGTGTACTCACAATATACCAAGCCACTGCTGAATGTCAATACAGCAACAGACCTAGATTCCTTTGGATGGGTAAGATGACATTAACTGCCAACTACCATCCTCTCTTTTTGGCTCGACCAGTGCTCAGACCACTAGTTTGATCCCTTATTAACTTTTACTTCATGTTGTTTTGACAAAGTGTGTAGGACAAGAAGGAAGAAAAGTAGGGGTTGCATTACAAGGCACTTAGTATTGGAACTTGAAGCCTCAAGTTGTGCTGCGCATATTTATTGCTGACTGTACTAACAGGAAGAAATAAACCTGCCATGCCAATTGCCACAGCTCTGTGAAAGAACCATAGCTACTAACTTAAAAGTCTTGACTGTTGGTTTTATCTTTGTCAACAGATCATTTAGATGTTTTATTCATTTTCATGCTCTCTTGATGGGTTAGCCTTTTGTACTTCTAGGTACAGATAAGTCAAAACAAACAAACAAACAACAAAAAAACTACTTCAAGTTCGGTAAGCATGACAAAATGTAAATAAATAAATTTCAGATTTTTTTCACTGTGGTGAGTTGATAAAGGTAAATTATTTATAAGTGTATTATGTTAATCTACTTCTAGCAAGTCACTGTGATGCAAAAACTCTAAAAGCAGAATATTTTTTACAGTAATCTATTATGTTAAGCAGGTTTATTTTTAAATCAAATATTTCATGGTTATGAGCATATTGATTGACATCTATAACCAACCTCCCAAAAAGCAAAGAAGTTATGAGATGCTCATGCCCTCCTTCTTGCCTGACCCTTCAGTGATGGCTATTCATTAGTGAACTTAGGTCAGCAATATTAAAGACAATATCCAGTTGTTGTACTTTGAACCAAACAGGCATTCCAAAACCATTAACTCCCATGATAAGATTCAAACAATGGGCTTAAAATGTTAGCCAGTACAAGGCCATACTTATAACAAATAACTTTTTTAGTGTGTGTGTGTGTGTGTGTGTGTGTGTGTGTGTGTGTGTGTGTGTGTGTGTGTGTGTGTGTGTGTGTATTTGCTAACCCAGAGTTGGGCTTATCCTAAATGGATAATCTTTATCCAGGATATAGACCTATACTAAAAAGCATCAGATTAGATTTGTCAACTGACTTGCAGAATATTACATTCAGTTAAATAAGAAATATGATGCACAATAACTGTATCTCCATGCACAGATCACAATGAATTTATCTCAAGCCACACATCAGGCTGTCAAATATCTTTGCAAAAGGGATATATAGATGTACAAAGTAAATATAAACTAAGCAGAATAACAGTATACTTGTCAACAGTAATAAACATCTTTAGACAGTATTTGTGAGATATTTGTATTTAGGGTTGCAATAAAGGTAAGTTATTAATTTGGACCTACATATAATGAGAGCTGAGTGATCTCTGATCCATAGAAAATGAAGTCTCCAATAGGACAGTGATGCTTATAATGAAAGAAATGCTTCCAGCAGTGAGTTTGTGCATGGAAGTAGAAAGCATAAACTGAAAGTGGATGATGTAGGTATTTTTGGAGTATAAAACAAAGATCATGCCAAACCAGGCAGTAGCTAAGTAACAGTATATTATACATAACATAGCATATGATGTAGGTAGATCACTGTTTTATAGGTAGCCACTGTGCTCTCTTAAGAGAAATGCAATGCTGCTCAAAATTAGTAAAATGAGGCAAACGTTTACTGACTTTGAAAAGATTTAGATTTTGAGTATACAGACAACATAAATATTAACAAAGAAAATCTATAATAAAATAATTTCCATGTTGCCCATGCATGGTAGGCTTTATTCTAGAAGTGAATTTGAAGGAGAGTGCTTTCTTTTAAACCAAATGTATGCAACAACTGATGAGCACAAAAGTAAGCTTTGATAAATGCTGTCATATGGTTGGCATGAAGGAAGAAGAGCTCTGCAGCATAAATGACAGATTGAAAATGATGGTTAAAAATCAGAATGTTGGTGTAGATGGCAAAGAAAAACAGAGTAATGGTACAGCCTTTGGAAATGTCAGATAAAAGGATGTAGTTGAAGATTATGATTGTCCAACAGCACTATGGATTGTTTCTTAGATATATATGTTTCTACGGGTCCCCTTCAAAACATCTAAAACCCATAACATCTAATGTTATAACATTGAGACCAGAACATCTAAAACTGAAAACATCTAAAACCCATAACATTGAACTTCATAACATCTAACAGTACAAATCACATGAAAATAACATCCCCTCCAGATATAATGGCATATAATGCCACCAAACTACCAAACACACTTTTTACTACTTTTCTGCAGGGGAGTTTGATACAATGGGGTTAGAAAATTAACTTTTTCCCACTGTAGTGCGATCTGGGAGTTGGTATATTTAATTTACGAGCAGTCTGGGGGGTGGAGCCCACCACATGTGTGGTACAGGGGGGCTTGCCCCCCTGCATAAACATAGTAAAAAGTGTATTTGGTGTTGTTACATTTGGTGGGGATGTTATTTTCTTGTGATTTGTAGTGTTAGATGATATGAAATTCAATGTTATGGGTTTTAGATGTTTCAAAGTAGACCCTTGTCTACATATAAACCGTTTGATAGCTAGCAATGAGGTAAGACTTCTGTGGCTACAACCAAAACTGTACTGTTTGTCAAGAAAATGGTCACACTTTATGATGTGCTGATTTATCTGGATACCAGTATAATGGGAGAATATGCCTTAATGTCAGCTTAAAATAGGCTTTGGGGAAATGTTTGGTGGTTAAAGTTTTCCAGAATTAAGGAAATACACATCTGGGAAAGGATGTATTGAAGATAAAATGTAACAGTAGAATAGTGAACTACTACAGGCCCTAAATAATAGGATACCACGTGTTTGCTCCTGCTCCCATGAACTGGCGTTGGTCTTAAAAGTTTATTGATAGTGCAGAGGAAGGTAATACAGATATTTCAAGCTTGATAAAACTAAGTAGTGGAAGCTAGAGGAAGAAGAATACTTAATGGAAAGTTGTAAAAGGTAAACTTATTTGAAAGACTTTTGTAAGAATGACTGATTTTATGAGTAGTTGTTTACTTATGACTTATAATCTCAACCAATTATCTATACAGCAAGGCCTAAAGTTAGATGTGGTTCACAAAACACCATGATCCTAAAAAGATTCTGTCATCCGCTAACAGCTTGCATCAAGACTCATACTGTTAATTCCTAGTGTAGACAACAGCCTCAACTTTGCACTTCATCAGTAGTTTATTTTAAAATATTTTGGATGCCATATCTCTTCTATGCTCTGTTGAAATAAAAGCAAATGCTGAAACATAGGATCACAACAAAGCTAAACAAAAGATGGAAGAGTGGGACAAAATATGAAAATCCTACAAGACCTCCCACACAATCAATTGACCAAATAACCAATCAGGTTTAAAAAAACTGCAAAACAATTCTGAAGTTTGCATGAAAGGAATGATCTCGTTCACTTGAGCATGTCAAGACTTTTCTTTTTTTTTTTTTTTCAAAATCTCTTTATTTCAATTCTCTTTTTTCAAATAATAACAACAATACGGTAACTCAAAAACACAAATAAACAATACAAATACCTATCTAAAGAAAACAGACAACAATCTTGTTCCGAGAAAATTATACACACACACACACACACACACACACATATATATATATATATATATATATATATATATATATATATATATACACACACACACACAATATATACACAAGAAGTCACTACATTGTCAAGTAAAGTATGAGAATTCTTATGTTCATTTGGTCTCATAAGGGATAGTTAGAATGGGGATAGTCTATATATAAAGTAAAAATAGAAATTTAACCATTTATTTGTATGTTTAGGGAAAATATCTAGTTACACATATACTAAGAGAAGAGAGAAGATGCAAGAAAGACTGGTTATACTACATTCATTTCTTATTTAAAGGTTAGCTTTTCATGACAATTTGTAGGCAAATTTTATTTGTCAAGAATTATATCTGAAAAGTAACCCCAATATTTTTGATAATAGCATTTGTTTTTTGTTTTTGAATAAATTAATTTGTGAGATGAGATATATTTGATAGCAAGATTGCTAAAATTTTCCCATGTAATTGGTGACATGACATTCCAATTCTTTGCAATAAAGAATTTAATAAGGTCACACATCGTAATAAAGACATCTTTTAATATTTTTGGGAGTTGATTGATATTAAAGTACAATATAGCCGTCTCCCAAGTAAGGGTTGATTTTTCATATCCCATCTTCTCTAATCTTACTCTCAAGGAACACCATAAGTTATGTATCTTAGTACAGTTCCACATGACATGTAAAATATCATCTGTTTGATCCGGACAATGGGGACATATAGGCGAAAAGTTAGGATTTAATTTATTTAATTTAGATAAGGTATAATATAGATTGTTATTTACCATAATTTGTGTATATAACAGCTTCTTGAAAGGAAAGAATTTGATTGTATTTTCAATGGCTAGTTTCTTATTTTCTTCAGTCAGTGATTGATTTTTCTTTTGCCAATAGTTTGAAAATAATAAAGAATTCTGATGTTTTGCACTCATTACAATTTTATAAGTCCTAGAAATTGTTTTCTCTTTAACCGCAAGATTTTCAAGTATTAATTTAACTAAATATATGTTCTGTAAGTCAGTGTGTATTTGTGAGAATTTAGCATTTATAAGATGATGAAGTTGGTTAAGGATAATACTATATTTCATAGGAAGTTTGAGTTCAAGTCTCATTTGCCTCTTGTTAGAGTCTTTCCATTGGTATATATCCCATATTGTGTAGTCTTTTATCAGGGGGTAGTTTGTCAGATTTACTGGTTTATTATTTATTAGTAAATTGGGATCAAGGTGTAATGGTTGTATAAGGGCAAAAGCGTCAGCTAATTGCAATGATTTAAATAGTTTCTGTGTTGTAAGAATCATGTTTTTAATTAGTGGGTGTAAATTCTTTGTGTATATGCTAGCCTGGTTTAAATTCAAGAATGGTAAGAATTTGATATTACAGCCAGGGGATTTCAACTGTTCATATCAGAGTTTGGTCCACTGGGGTGTCCAAGTATTTATATATGAGTCATAGTTTATTATTTGTATTAGTCTGTATACAGTAATTATACTATAGTAAAGCTTAAAATCAGGTAACCCCGATCCCCCCTTATATTTGGCGAGTACACGTTTTGCATATTTAATTCTGGTAGATTTGAGACAACATAAGAATCTTGATATAGCTTTTTCCATGCCAAGGAAGAAGTTTTGGGGAATATTTGAAAAGGTAGCATTTAATTGAAAGAGTATTCTTGGTAGAAAATTCATCTTGACAACACTAGCTTTTGACATATTAATGTTCTTCCATCTATCCATATCATTTTGAATACTAGTCCATGTAGTTAGTAGGTTATTGTTTATAATATCTTTGAAGTCTGAAGTAAATATTATTCCTAGATATTTTATCTGGTAGTTTATTTTGATCTCACTCATAGGAAAGTACAATTCTTTATGCCCTATAGGATTGAGGGGAAATATGTGTGACTTGTTTAAATTTAAATTATAATTTGAAACTACCAAGAACTCATCAATAACTTTAAGTATTTTTGGGAGGTCAGTAGTGGAGAGTTGGAAGTATATATTTAAGTCATCAGCAAAGGCCAAGTATATAAGATTTGTATTGTGGATTCTGGGAATTTGATGAAAGTTTTTTTGTGAAATAAACAGAAGGAGGGGTTCTAGATAAAGAACTAGATAAAGAAATAGGTATGGCAAAAGTGGACATCCTTGTCTTGTACCAATGGATAAGAGTATAGGGTTAGTTATAAGTTTATTTACCTGTATAGTGGTAGAAGCTTTCTGATACAGAACCTGGATCATTTTAATGAATTCTTGAGGAAAACCATATAAAGGCAGTATAGAAAGTGTGAGTTTACTCTGTCAAAAGCTTTAGTTGCATCTAGAGTAAGGGCATATCTAGGGCATTTATCCCTATTAAGTAGTCTTACAATGGTTTCTAAAAAGAGGGTGTTGTCACTTGTTTGCCTGTCATAAAGCCTATTTGTTGTTGGGAAATAATAGAGGGGAGTATATTCTTAAGTCTATTTGCTATAACATGGGCTAATATCTTAAGATCAGTGTTTATGAGTGCTATTGGCCTATAATTTGCTGGATCTGTTGGGTCAGAATGCAGTTTAGGAATCAACACTGTCTTGGAGTTATTTAAGTATTTGTCTGTTATACCATATTGCATTATATAGTTGAATACTTTTAATAACACTTTGGAGATAGGTTCCATGAATAGCTTATAAAAATCCGATGTGTATCTATCAGGCCCAGGGGATTTACCTAATTTTAGTTTGTTTATTGCAGCTTTTATCTCTTTTAAATGTAACGGTGATTTTAAGAGTTTCCTTTGATCTTCTGTAATTTGTGGAAAGTTTATATTATGTATAAAATCCTTAAATCTGTCTGTAGAAGATGATAAGGGTATATTGTATAATTTCTTATAAATATCTTCAAAAGTGTCCACTATATCTTGATCTTTATATTTCACCTGTCCTTCATATTTTATTTCTTTGATCCTAGGAGGTCCACCTTTTATGTTAATTAGTCTAGCTAGGAATTTTGATGGTGTTTGAGCCCATTCTGAATATTGATATATTGACCTTAATTCTAAGAAGGAGATATTTTCTAAATAGTGTTTGTGTAATTGTTTTTGCCAGTCAATTATTTTTTCCTCAAGTTCTTTAGAATATTTTTTCTGAAGTTCTAGTTCAGCAGTGTTTATTTGACACTCTAGTTCATTCTTAGGATTGTTATTCTTTTTTCTGAGCCATGCAGATTTTTGAATAATAATACCCCCGATGACCACCTTCGTAGCCGCCCATTGTATGTCATATGGAATTTGATCAGATATAAAAACATTTTGAAGTTGGGCTAGCACATTCTGAATTTCTTGTGTAGTTTCTTGGTTTTGTATAATTTTAGGATTTAACATCCAGGTATTGAAATAGGAAATATTTTGTTTATGAGCTTGAAAGTTTGTTAAAAGTCTAATTTTGGAATGATCTGAAAGAGTTCTAGGTGATACAGCATAATTTAATTTGTTAGAAAGAAAATCAAGAGAAATTAGAAAAGCATCTATCCTGGACCAAGTTTTATGAGTGGCTGAAAGGAAAGTGAATCTTGATATTGTTTTATCATATTGAAATTTAACATAAGGGTCAACTAGTTCAAATGTATTTTGTAATTCTTCAAGTGCTATAGTGGTAGATTGTGACTGTCTGTTTTTATTATGCAATCTGTCCTTATCTAGATATAGTAAAGCATTCCAGTCCCCACCTACAATAAACAGATGATTTGGGTATTTGGCTAATATATTAAAGATTTCATAAATGAAGAGCTGTTGATTTGAGCAGGGGCTATATATAATAAGAAAGAGTAATGGTTTGTTTAAAGTATGATATTCAGTAGTAAATAATACCCATCTTCCATCTGAGTCAGCTTCATAGGAAGTAATCTCTCCTTGGAAGGATTTATTTACTATAATGGCCACTCCCCTGGACAAAAAAACTATAATTTGCAGCAACTATTGTTTTAACCTATTTTCTTTTCCTTTCCCTAACCCAAAGTTGGTCATCTAAGTGAGTATCTTGCAAGAAAGTTATATCAGCCTTAGTTTGGTATGTGAGGTGCATGATTAAATTTATTTTCTTTTTATCTACCATCCCTTTAACATTCCAAGAGTCTATGGTTATCATTTTTTATTAATATTGTTGAAGTTTCTCATTAGTTGATACACAAAAATACAGTTATAAACTTTTTCTGTTAGTGTATTTATCTTAAGAATAAATGTTGTGACTTCTATACTCCTAAACTCTAAATAGGTGCCTAACCACCCATCCTTCTGTATTTGTAAATGTGCATGAGTTAAGAAACTAAAAGAAACTATTATTTTTAACAAGGAGTAGATTTATATCAGAGGGATGTCAATAATACCCATACTGTTCCAAATGCGAACAGTCATCAGCTAACAGACTGTGCCCATCCCACTCCTTTTATTATTTATATACTGCATATTCATTTTCAGACTTCTTAAAATATTATATTAATTGTACCCTTACATATTATATAGAGAGAAAAGGAAAAGTAGCTTTTATAAAAAGTTTTGTAGTAACAGCAACATATTATAATTCTAAACATTTCAAGAGTTATTAAAGAGTTAACAAAACAATATTTTCAAAAAAACAAGTACAATATATGTATATTTAAAGAAGGCATCATTTTAAAAATTCAACAACATTTGCATTATTCTTGCTAACAGCAACTAACTGTGGTTCTTTAAAATGTATTGGAAACCATACAAGTAATCATTCTTCTTCTTCTTTTGTTTTTCTTGGTTAGGGGTCACCACAGTGGATCATCTATCTGCTCATGATTGGCAGTGGAGTTTTACAGTGTTGAGTTGCCAGCCTGGTGCCCAACCTTCCTCAGAAGGCACACACACGCACACACTCACACCTAGGGCCAATTTAGAGTGTCCAATCTGCCTACTGCATGTCTTTGGGATGTGGGAGGAAAGCAGAGCACCCGGAGGAAACCCACACGACCACAGGGAGGACATGCAGACTCCACAAAGAAGGCACCCCAGCCAAGAATCGAACCAGAGAACCTCTTGCTGTGAAGCAGCAACGCTAGCCGCTGCACCACCGTGGCCGCCCCATACAAGCATGGCACTGGTTAATTAATAATATGAGTTCACAATGATTGCATACAAGCAATCATTGTGAACTCATATTATTAATTAACCAGTGCCATCTACTGGACAAACAGAGAAAAAAAAAGGAAAATGTTTTTGTACCTTCCTCATAGACACCTTTAAAGGTAACTCAATGGTTATGCCAGTAGAATAATGATTATACATTTTAAACATTTAAAGAAGTCAGCACTTTAAAATTCAACAGCATTTGCCTTATTCTTACTAACAGCAACTAACTGTGGTTCTTTAAATGTATTGGAATCTTCATTTAACACTGCACTGTCAAAAGCCATATAAACACATCATTGTGAACTCATATGTTAACAATTAACCAGTGCCATCAACTGAACAAACAGAGATGAAGAAAAAAAAAGAGAGAAATGTTTTTGTACCTTGCTCATAGACATACTTAAAAGCAACTCAGTGATTATGCCAGTAGAAAAATGAGTATGCATTTTAACTGAAACTACTTATGTCTAATATTTACACTACTTAAACTATTATATCAAAGGTTATATCCCATTTTTAAATGTAATTTAACACTTCTTTTTTGTAAGCTGTAAATGCACTTTAAAGTCATTTCTCTATGCCGACAGTGTTAGGTAGCTTTGTAACCTTTAAATGTAAAGGCAGTTACTAAAAGACAGTACCTTAAGTATTATAGCGTAGCAAAGAGGTTTTCTTTACAGGCAAGTAAGCAGAGTTATTTAGAACATATTCCACATCCATTTGTTTACAATTTCCCATAAGAGTGGTATATTCTTCTGCCCTGTAGTTCTTTGGAGCTGTAGCACTTGTTTAGCCTTCCAAATGTTGTTTTTGGATCAAAAGATATGAAAAGAGTTGTCGCAGGCAGGATTTACTTTGAAGAGATGCAGAAAGGTGGATTTTGCCTGCTCAGGTGTTTCCAATGATATTTTTTCTTCTTTGTAATAACATTTTTTGCTGTAATTCTTTAATTATGGTGTCATTGGTTTGTGCTTTTTGTTGCAGTTCATTTATTTTTAGCTCATTGTCCATAATTTTAGCTTCATTGTCTTCAAGCCTAAGTACAATTTGGTCCAGAGTAGAGCCAAATGTAGTTAGCTTATGAGAGAAACCCTGCATTCCTGTTTGTAAAGGTTGTAAAGCAGTTTCAGATTTTCCAGTGTTAAAGGTTGTTCCTGTTTTAATCTTTGAGACATTTTATCAGCTTCTTGTTGTTGCTTGTTAATTTTTGTCTTTTAGAAGTGGTTTCTTTGTCAGGAGTAGTAATTGCAGACAGTTTGGTTTATGTGATTACAGTTTCCTTCCAGTCTGGCTGATTCTCCATTAATCTTGTATAGTTAGATTCCTAGTAGTAGTGCAGAATTTTAAATTATAGGTCTTGTTATGAAAGTTGTTTTTTTTATTACTTTCCTCTTATTTGGCCTGTTAGTCTTGAAGAATCCACACCATGCGGTTCATGGCTCTGTTTCCAAGTAATTATTTTTCCTTCAGAATGACAGAATCTTTGAAAAATAAAGATGAAACAAGTAAGTACTCGTATTTCTACTTTAATCCATTGATGTTTGGTATACTTTTCCTAAGCAATGCGCTGGTTTGAAGTCAGATTATAGTATAGGAATGCAGGAGCTGCACTGTCAGTGTGCTTACAGGCTGTCCACCATTTTGGAATGATCATGTCAAGACTTTTCTTACATTAAAAGTTCTATAGATGAGTGGTCCACAACACTCTAAACAACTCCCCCAAAGAGAGATCAGTCAATTTCTCAGACAAGCTCTCTGAAGCTTCTTTAAGAAAATACCTTAGTCTCTGCATACCAAAGATCATTCATACCTTGAGTGACTTATGGGACCACATCACTTCAATAATGAACTGCTTTCTGTCTTTTCTCTTCATCCTGCTCTGCAATATACAAACAGCTGTGCTGAATAACACTGGATGATTAGGTATGGCTAAACAGCCTTCTTACAATGCTTATGTTATCAACAAACATGACACCTGTATCAGCAATTAAAGTATTACAGAAAAAAAGCCATACAGCTTTGAAAATCTGAAAAATGTAGTTACCCTATAGAAAGGCAGACCAACACATACACTGTAACTTTCCTCTGTCTACTGAGTAAAGTGTTACAAAAATAGTGTGTAATTAAGTGCCTGTCTAAACCTTTGCACTATTCTAATAGGTTGTTGTGTCTTTCGGCTTTTCCCGGTAAGAAGTCGCCACAGCAGAACTCCGGTCCGCTAATGATTAGTACTCATCACAATTTTGAAAGTGAATTAGTGGTGAGACAGCTTTGACCTCCTTCACCAAGCACATCAGAATCTCACTAAATAGACAATTATTTACTTGAAGTTTATACCTGAATCTATCAAAGACAGTTGATACTGTCAGTTTCCAAACGGTCTTACAAAATTTACAGAGACATGTATTGGTGTAGCAGATGTGCTGCAGTGTCAAAATTACTTAGTAAACTGTACACTAAATAAAAACTGAAAAGAAATCTAAAAAAAAAAATAAATAAATCACTGTTAGCAATTATGCCCAAGGATCAGTTTGACAAGCATTGCTATTTATCACTCTGATGTGGAGGTACTTCATACCCAGCATACTTGTACATTACCCTGTCAACACTTCTTCTGTGCACCAGAACTGATATCTGAATGACTGAGTCATGTTTCAAGTAACCATGGGGCAGTAACACCTTTAGAAATCAACATCAAGAAAAGCTAAAGGTGTTACTGCTCAATAATAGGAGTCTAAATAAGAAGCTCCACTCCATGCAAACTCTCCCCACCCTACAGACATCTGTGCAATCACTGAGACATGGCTTAAAGCCACAGAAAGTACACCGGACATGCAAGGCTATAATGCCCCCCACACATTTAGACGAGCTATTACACAGACAGGGACTAAAGGTACAGGTCTCTCAATTTACATGAAAAATAAATATATCTTGATGCTGATCAACCAGAATAATACACTTGAGCTTCTACTCATTCAAATCACCACAGGCAAAATCCCATACTACTTTCTTGCAAGCTCTAGGTCCCCCTCTATGACTGAGGAAACCCATAACATGTATTGAAGCTTACTGGAAACACTCACCATCCAACCCAATACCATATTCATTAGCAACTTTAATTAACCTACTATTAACGGTGAATCATATATGAAACCAAATGTGCAGGCACAGAGATTTCTGGATTTTGTAAACACAAACTCCCTGGACTAGACTGTTAATATGCCGAACAGGGGTTCAAACATGTTGGATCTGGTCCTCACTAATATGGCAGAGTGCCGCACACCTCCTAGTGTAATGTCCTGTATGGTAAGATCAATCCACAAAATGGTTACCTTTGAATAAAAAATAAAACTCATAACACTAGCTAACCCTGGAATGTTCAAGAACTGCTCTAGTGCTATCTTCCTGCTATTAAGTGATAATTTGGCAAAATTGTAAGCCTCCATA
Organism: Protopterus annectens; assembly: GCF_019279795.1. NCBI lineage: Eukaryota > Metazoa > Chordata > Ceratodontiformes > Protopteridae > Protopterus > Protopterus annectens. Next base: position 1,141,868,372 of record NC_056730.1, read on the forward strand.
AACCCTGAGAATACTGCTGCCTATGCAGAACTGTTTACAGAAACCCTATGCAAGCATGTTAATAGCTGCATAGAGGCAGTTGTACCCACCAGAAATATCCAGAACTAACTCAAAAGGCAAGCCTCACTGGTAGAATCATGGCATCAATAGGCATCAATCTATAACATAATAAAGATAATCAATGCAAAAATTAGGAGGCATAGTGCTCAGTGGAATAAAAGCACTCTCTTCAAACTAAGCAAACAACTCGGAAGACAAATAAAGTCTACCAAAGCCAAATTTGAGGTAAACTTGGTCTCCCAAGCTAAGGACAACCACAAAGCATTGTTTAGCTATATAAGCAAACTTAAAGGCAATGCAAAACTGTGCGCAGAGTTCATTGTTAATGAAGTCAACTATACTGAGCTAAAATATACAGCAAACCTACTGGCAGACAAAGTTAGCTCTCACTTTACCCCTTTCTCTCCCTCAATCTCCCCTCAGGAAATAACTCTCCTTACTATCACTAGGAACAGATCTGTATTTCTCTCTCTAAAGCCAAGAACACTGCATAGATGGGACTAGACAATATCCCTGGATGCCTTCTAAATAGCATGAAACATGACCTATCAGGCCCTCTGGAATGGCTATTAAACTGCAGCCTACAAAAAAGTTTTGTGTCTAACAAATGGAGAACAGCAGCAATCATCCCTCTACACAAAGGTGGGCCATCTACAGACCCATAAGTCTCACTAGTTTCATATGCAAAGCCATGGATAGAATTACCATATAATGGCATAGGAAACCTCCAGACATGGTACCAAACCCAATTTGGTTTCATCAAAAGGAGATCATGCCCAGTCAACTTAGTGGACTTCTTTGAGAAGGTCATCAAAGCAAAGGATGAGGGCAAAACAGTTCACTACCACCTTGACACTGTCTACCTTGACCTGATGAAGGTTTTTGACACAGTATCCCATTCAGGTATTGTTGACAAACTCAAGAGGTTAGGTATAAACCCTTATGCAACTCAGTGGATAGCCAGCTGGCTCATATACAGGACCCAGGAAGTTAGAACTGGGGAGTCCACTTCTACAAAGAGGCCATTTGCAAGTGAAATTCCTCAGGGATCAGTCCTGGGACCATTCCTTTTTGGCATTTGCTTCTTTGAAGTCAAGACCAATGTCAAGGGCTTCTGGCTGACCAAATTTGCAGATGATTGCAAATTAGGAGTAGTGGCAGAATCCCCCACTGATACTATAGCTCTCCAGGAAGGGCTGATACAGACAAATGACTTGTGTCAGTGCCATGGACTAAGCTAAATACCAAGAAATACATAACAGTATCCTTCAGGAAGTCATCCACCCCTGTTAACTATATTGACAATGCATCTCTAAGAGCTAACACAGTAGTCAGGGACTTGGGAACACACATAGACAGTGATCTAACCTTTGACCATCATATGTCAGGAGTAGTGAGGAAATCATGCTAGGTTGTGTAACCTATAAACAAAAGGTATAGCATCTAGGTCCAAGGAGGTCATTGTTCCATTCTACTCAGCATTCATCAGACCTATCACTGAGTACAATGTCCCTTTTGGTACATGTCTAAACAAGCATATCAAACAATTGGAATGCTCATTGAGATTCCTCACTAAAGAATTATCATCATCATCATCAATCCTCCTTTTCCCATTTTCTACATTGGGTCGGGGTATTGTGTTAACTATCACCATCTCTCTTGATTCAATGCCACACTCTGGCTTCCTTCACCATTCATGCCAGATTGTTTTAGATCTTATCTCATACAATCCATCCACCTCTTTGCTGGAGGTCCTCATTTTCCCTTACCTTCTTCCTGTCTGTCCCAAATCTTTTTCAACAGATTGTTTTCTGCTTTTTTGGACAGGTGTCCAAACTACCATAATCTGTTCTCTTTTGATCTTTTCTGCAATTGGGGCTACTTTGGGTTCTGCTCTTATGCCCTCATTTCGTCATCTATCCCACAGTGTGCATCCTACCATCCTTCTCAGGCACTTCATTTCCATTAACTCTAGCTTCCTCTTTTTCTCTCCCTTTACTGCCCAGGTTTCTGTACCATACAGTAGTACTGGTCACACCACTGTCTTGTACACCTTACTTTTCAGCTTATTTGGCATTTGTCTTTCATTCACTACATCTGAGACTCTATGCCAGTTGGTTGCAGCCTCTCTGATTCTAGCTTTGACCTCTTCATTTAGACTTCCTTTCTCTTCAACCCTCCCCCCCCCAGATACTAGAAGCTATTAACCTGTTCCACTACCTTTCTACCTCTGTTCTCACTGTTTTATTTCCCCAGTTTGCTGCCATTACCACTGTATTATCTGTACTCAGCTTCATCCCATATGCCTTCAGTTTTGCATTCCATTCTCTTATCCTTTGCTGAAGTTCTTGCTCAGAGTCTTTCTGGAATGCCACATCATATGCATACAGCAACTTTTTTCAGCTGTCCACTCTGACCTATTTGCTAATGTATTCCATCACCAGTATCAACAGCAGTGGGCTCAGTGCTGAACCCTGATGCACACCCACTTTCACTGGGAACCCCTCTGTGAGACTGAACACTGTTCATACTTGAGTCATTGGGTCCTTGTACATAGCCTGCACTAATTCTACCAATGTTTCTGGGACTTCAAACCACAGCAGTACTGCCCAAATAAGCTTTCTTGGGACCTTATCATTTGCTTTCTCCAAGGCTAGGAATGCCCAGTTGGACTCTTTCCTCATCTCTAGTTTCTTAACTATATGTCTCAGTGCAGATATTAGGTCAATCGTGTTGCATCCTGATCTGAATCTGAACTGCTCATCTCCCATCTTGCATTCTACTGCTCTGCATATCCGTTTATCAATCAACCTTTCCCGAACTTTCATGGAATATGATAGGAGTTTGATACCTCTTTACTGGCCACAGTTGTGGATGTCACCTTTCTTCTTATACAATGGCATGAATATGCTTATTCTAAAATCATTTGGGATGTGTGTTTCTCTTCACGCTGATATGAGTACCTTCAGGAGCCATTTCTCCCCTATCTTACCCAGCATCTTTATCATATCTGCTGTGACCTCATCTGAGGCCACTGCTTTCCCTGACTTCATTTTCCTTAGTGCTATTCTTATTTCTTCTCGGGTGGGCTCCTCTCCTTCTCTCATCATAAGCTGTGTCTCAGACAGTACAGCTTCTCTGGGGTTTTCTTCATTCAGAAGATGCTGGAAAACTCCTTCCATCTGCCTTTCATATCTTGTGGACTGGTGAGCAAGTTGTTGGCAGTATCCCTCATGAATGGTTTCTGATTATCTTCTTTATCTTTCTGTCTTTGTCTTGCACTAAATGAATACAGGACATAAATTGCATCTCCTTTGTAGACTGCCTTAAGTCCCTTTCCCTGTATTCTGTCTCATACAGGCTGTTGAAGGGGGATCTATGCCTGGCATACAAGGCATTGTCAGACCCTACTCTGATGGGCATCCTTCGCAAACAGCACCATAATTACCCATTCTAAAGACTTAAACCTTATCTGCAATATAAATGGGCCCTGCTGGAGAGACAGGTATGTTTCCCAGAGACTACTCCTTCTCTGGAATAGACTTGCCATCCATGTCAAGCAGAATTCTTGCCTAATCAAATTCAAGTATAACTTGGACAACTGGAAGGGGAACAGGAAATTCATCCCTGATTTGGCACCAATGTCCCTAATGGACACAGTCTGTAAATAGTTCATCTCCCAAGCCTCTGTTTGCACTTATCAAGTGTAACAGAATTTGGTAGAGATTTGTGATGAATTGCTTGGCTTAGAAAAGGCTGCAGTGGATACCTAGTACACGCCTTTGAAGAGATGTATTTAAATTTCTCTAATCATGACTCGCCAGCCCAGACCTCATTCTACACTCCTCAAAAACTAAGACTATGATCTTATTCTCCAGCAAGAAGGGGATATATCACAGTATTGCCCTAACTCTCTGATGACACTACTTAAAAAATTGGAGCCTTCAATGGCTAAAACATAAACTTCCCAAAACACTGTCTGATTATAGCTGTGAATAAAATGAAAACACTGTTGTCTGTGTTAGCACGACTGGCAGGAGATTTGAGCATATTCGCAGATTAACTTGTGTTGTATGCCAGCATGTCTAATTGTGAAAGTGTAATTAAGTTTTTAAATTGTTGATTATTTTACTGTTTATACAAAAATGTTTAAAGAATCTGTCTGTGTTTTAATACATTTCTAATTGCACATGTATGTGAGGGAGATTCAAAAGTACAAATTGTTTGTAGAGAATCAGATGAACAGTAGTTGATGTCATTAGAATTCTTTTGGTTGCTAGGTGATTATTTGAACAGCTAATTGACAGGAAAAATAACTTTTTCAAACAGCTGACTGTTATTTTTAAAATAAGACAGTTGAGACTGTTAACTTGGAATATAAAAGAGACTAGTGAAGACAGTGCTGAGCACTTAGTTGAGAGTTTCAGTCACAGTGCTGTGCAGAAAATACCCGGAAAAAGGACTCATCAGAACTGTAAGCCTGGCTCTGCCTTGCTGTTATGTTTTAGATTACATCAGGGACAGTATTCTCTAGTTAGATTAGGAAAGTTTAGTTATTTAGCTAGCGTTTTTCTAAGATGATGGACTTCTACAGTTTAATTTTACATTTCTGGCGATTGAGTTCTGGTGTTTATTGAAAGTCATTGATTTACATTCTTGTAATCATTTTACTTGCAGTATTATTAAATGTTTTTCATTACTTTAAACTGTGGATGGACAGTCAGTGTGTACTTTAGAGATTAGAGAGTGCTTATAGCTGTTTGATATTCCCCAGATCACCTCAAATGCCTGGGTGCTTCTGGTCATAGCTATCACTTATTTTGATCTTTATTTTTTAATAATTGATCACCCTTTGAAGGGCATGTAGACCTGTCTGACTCTGTGGTAGTGTTACCATTTGTATTGGAGAGGGGACACAGCTTGAAATTTGTGTCAAGTTTCCCATACGTGTTTGAGTGTATGAGATTTAACTCTAATTTGAGAGTGAGTGAGTCAGAGGTCTTAAACTGGAAAACATTGCTCTGAAGTGTATGATAAGGGATTGTATTTGGGGTGGACAGTGGTATATAGTCCTGTTCCAGGAAAAAAAGAGCATGTTCCTGTGTGCTCTTAAGGGAAATTGGGAAATTTTACTCTTGTGTGCTCTTTGCTCTGTTGTTTTCTGTGATGCTCCGACAGTGGAGTCAGTGGTAAGGATTGAAGCTTCATAATTACTGACCTGAATTTTAAGTGGGGGATGTCACATTATCATTGGCTGTCCAGTGAAATATTAGCCGGACATCACAATAGCAAGTAAAAACAATAAGTTGCTTGAAATCTCCTTTAAGCTCAAAGCATTCCTAACTGGCTATGAATAGATTAAAATCATTACTACGTTTTAGACAAGCCATCATCAACATCCTACCTTTCTGTTCCCCGGACAAAATCATCACAATATATTATACATTTGCTCATTTTGTGAGTACCTCCCTTTATGAAACTCACCACTGTATTAGCATCACAAAGCAGTTGCAGGAATGGGAGAGGAAAATAAAATCTCACAACTGACGCTAGCAAGTGAAACACTGCAGTTCACTAACCATTCACATTCAGCAATTCTGACTGGATGATGACATCACTGACTTAAAACATTGCTGACAAATTCACCATGGTAACAGGTACAAACAAGCAAAATCTGAGGGTAATGCTACTCAGTGCTAGACGTCTAAACCCCAAAATGCACTCACTTGAGGCACTCCTTAAAATGGGGAACATCAACATCTGTGCAGTGACAGAGACCTGGTTCAAGGCTCCAGAGAGCACCCCTACATTACCAGGCTATAATTCATACCATACTTTTCGGCCACCTAACCTGGACAGAAACACTAGAGACAGAAGTGTGTCCTTATTCATTAAGGATATCCACACCTCCAGGCTAGTTGCTCAGCATAATGCATCCGAGATTATCCAAGTGCAACTAACTCTGGGCAAGACCGCAATCCAAATTGTAGCTTGCTACAGATCCCCCACCATGCCCCAGGATTCCTACTCCTTATTTCTTGATACACTGGAAAATATTAGGGTACAACCCAGCACCCTAATAATGGGATATTTCAACTACCTCCACCATTAACTGGGAAAACTACTCATGAACCAACTCTTTTGCTCAACGTTTTCTGGAATTCATAAATTCCAATGTCTTGGATCAACTTATCCACACCCCCACCAGGAGTAGCAATATCCTAAACCTGGTCATTACCAACATGGGTGACTGGTGTTCTACACCAGAGGTCAATTCCTCATTGGTCAGATCCGACCACAAGCTAATCACCCTAGGCATCCACATCTCACCCTCACCCCCATTAGGGAAACCACTATAAAAAATGTCTCCAAAGCCAACTTCATGCTTCTTAAGCAAGAAGTGGCAAACTTCACAACACCCATGCAGATGGACAATAGAGGTACGACTGTTGAATCCTACATAAATGCACTTTATAAGCACTTACATGAGTGCATGGATCATGCTATCCCTAGCAGAACCAAGATGCCATCTTCCAAAAAAAGGAAGCCAATCTGGTGGTCCCCTGCCATAAACAAACTGTACAACAGAAGAAAGAAACTGTTGCAAAAAAGAGTAAAATCCCATGATTGGAGGAACTCTGTGGTCAGCCTCAGTAAGAAGCTGAGATCCCCTCATAAAATCCTCCAAAGCTAGTTATGAAAACAAACTTGCCACTGATTCTAAAGACAACCACAAAGTACTCTATAGCTATGTCAAGAATTTCAATGGCAACACTCAGATCTGCTCTGAGTTACAGCACAATGGCTCTAAATATACAGAACCAACTGATATTGCCAACATCCTGCTAGATAGGTTCAGTGCTAACGTTACCCCCTCTCACCCCCTAAAGGGCCCATCTCTATACCGGAAAAATGCAAAGTTTCTGTAATCATGGAGGCACGGGTAAAAAACTCACTCTCCAAAGCCAAGAACACAGCATCCATGGGAGCTGACTACATTCCAGACTGTGTTCTACATTAACTACAGAACGAACTAGCACTCCAACTAAGTATCATGTTCAATCACAGCCTCACCTCAGGCTTTGTGCCCACTGAATGGTGCACAGTGATGATTATCCCACTCCACAAAGGGAGAGCCACCACGGACCCCAGGAACTACCACCCCATTAGCCTGACGAGCCTGTTCTATAAGGCCATGGAACTTATCATCATGGAATTTATAAACAAAGACATTGGTAATCTCCAAACTGTGGACCCCACCCAGTTCAGGTTTGTGAAAGGCAGATCATGTCTCCTAAACCTGATAGACTTCTTTGAAGCAGTCACCAAAGCCGTAGACAAGGGTAAGGTGATTCACACAGCCTATCTAGATCTCGCCAAGGCTTTCAACACCATCCCCCACTCTGAAATTATAGATAAACTCACTAAGCTAGGTACAAATCCCTATGTCACAAGATGGGTTGCCAGCTGGCTCACTGACAGAACCCACACTGTGAAAATAGCAGACTCCAAATCTGACTTCAGACCAGTGACAAGTGGAGTACCACAGGGTTCAGTCCTGGGTCCTCTCTTGTTTGGTATCTACTTCTATGAAGTACAGGCTAACACAGAAGGTCTTTGGCTAATGAAGTTCACATATGACTGCAAACTAGGAGCCATAATCGAAACTCCTAATGATGTGGACATCTTACAAAAGTGCCTCACTGAGACAGATGCCTGGTGTCAAAGCCATGGCCTCAAGCTCAATGCTAAAAAGTGCATTGTCATCCCCTTTAGTCAAAACTCTGTACCCATGAACTACCACATAGGTGGTAGTCTACTTAACACTGAACATATGATAAGACACCTTGGGACACAGGTGGTCAGTAGTCTCCCCTTTGATAATCACATTGCCACAGTAGTCAGGAAATCCTTCTATGTGGCACACCTCATCACAAAAGGTTTCTTATCCAGGAAAAAAGAGGTCATTGTTCCCCCTCTACTCATCTCTCATTAGACCCATTATAGAGTATAACGCCCCTTTTTGTATGTACCTCACAAGACATCTACAACAACTGGAAAGGCTGCAGAAATACCTCACAAAGAGGATTATCTGTCTCAAACAGATGCCCTATGCAGACCATCTCAGAAAACGCCAGCTTTACTCCATTGCATATTGCCTAATCAGAGACGATCTTTGCCTAACATACAAAGCTATGTCAAACCCAGAGCTGTTGGACATGCTCCACTTAAATAAATCCCAATCCCTCCGAGCTACATGTTCTAGGGACCTAAACCCATACTCTGGAACAAACTACCTATCTATATCAAACAAAGCTCCTCATTAGCACTCTTCAAGAAAAATCTTGATGATTGGATGGGAAATAGGAAATTCACCCCGGGGATCACTTCTGTGGCTCTGCTCGACAAAGGCAAAGGAAAATAGTTTTCTTGGGTGGCTAAAGCAAGGGTACCTTTTTGGCTAGGCTTATATAGGCCCGAGGGCCACTAGCCTAGTACCTACCTATGAACCTATGAACTTGTCTACATATGGATGATTATTTAAACATAAACATGCAGCTGCATCATGTATGGCTTGTGTATGAAAATAGTTCAACAATCAGTCACATTGGAAAAACATCACTTGTCAGCTCTGTCCACCTCACTGACTATTTTCCTTTATTTACCTTACCAGTCTTATACTTCTTATCCAAATCACTTTATCATTTCTTGATCCGATATAAAACCTTTGAGTTATCTAAATTATCCTCCTTTCTCTCTGACTTAGCACTTTCCTCTAACCTCTGTATATTTAACCACTACCTCCTTTCTTTCTTCTGTGCTCTCCCATTTACTAATTTTTTCACCTAATCCTGTAAGTTCATTATCATATCTCCAGCGTGTCTGCTGTATAATTAACTGAAATCTTATTTTTCACCCACTGTAAACTTCTTCAACTTATTTATTTCCTGCATTATGCTTGATTCATTTATCTTTGCCTCTTTACTATTAAGTCCCTGTGAGTGCTTGCTATGGTTTAGAACAATGCATTTTAGGAAATGGGCTTTTAAATGCACTGTAGTTTGTAAATGGTTGATAAATGGTAAATCTGTATCTCTCTCTCTATATATATATATATATAGTGCACTTAGAAACAAATAACAACCTCATATATGTTGTGCTAATTTGCAAGTACCTTCAAAGTACTGGAAGGGAATGAATTATGTTTGTCAAATGGTGTGGCTAGTTTCTGTGGGTGAGTCAGGCCTGTTTCAGGTGAATCTCCAAAAGTCTTAAAGTACTGTATCCTTATATGATAACTGTTTTTATAGAATCAGGCCAAATATAGAATTATAATAATCATGGAATCTATGTATTTTCTTTCAAATCACTAAGATATGAGTAAAGCACTAAACAAAATCTATGTGCATGTATGAGTTTTTTGAAGGAAGGAGGAATAGTCAGTGTCACATGTGCTATTTTATCTATTTTTGGATCAGGTATAGGAAGTCTGAAAGGGCTTTCCTAATATATCTATGGGTCTTAAGAGATTGCCTCTAGTGTATAGGTTCATAGGTTGTTACTAGGCTAATGACTTGTACTGCCCTTACATGACTAGCCACACACAAAGAGAAGTTTGAGGTAGGTTTGTTGTCATGAAGTCAGAGAACTTCTGGTTTAAATAACCTAATAGGAAAATGACAAAGAAATGATAATCTATTTGGTCCCAGCTCTCAGATGGAGAGTACAAATATATTTAAATATCACACCTCTACAGCTACATAAGTAAACCAGAAATATTATCTCACAGCAGGCTACCACACAGACAACAAGACTTGTCACAGTGATTCCATTTACCTTAGCATCAGTAATAGTCACCACATTGAAACAAAGGCCAGAATTCATATAGATACACTGCAATTTTGCATAAAACTTGTACAGCTAATGCTGGCAGCAGAGGGAGTCATTACATCTCCAACACTTTTTGGGTAGCCAACTGTGTTTCATGGTATGTACATAAGCCTTGCAGTAACAGTGCAAGGAGATGAAGCTGTGCAGTTATAGTGTATAAGTGGACACAGCAAAACAGTAACATTTATACACAGAAGTGCAAAACACAATCCATACAGTGGTCGTTTGTTAAATTACATGTTCTTGAAAAACAGAAAAACATGAACTCTGACTGATATATTCCAATATAAGCAATGACTGCAGCATCTAGACTGTGTGTGTGTGTGTGTGTGTGTGTGTGTGTGTGTGTGTGTGTGTGTGTGTGTGTGTGTGTGTGTGTGTGTTAGAGCATCCCTCAGCAGGATGGCACCAAGTACCATATAAACTAAGTATCCAAAGAGTATTTGCAGCTGCATAGCTGTAGTATCCAGATATTTGTACATCTGTTTGATACATAAAAGTGAAAGAAACTGGCGTACATGAAAGTGGGAATTAGGGGAAGATCAAGCAGAGGGTCATTCAAAAGGACAACATATAGCAGTATGCAGGATGGCTGAAGAGAATGACTTTTTTGCATGGTTAGGACTTCATTTTTTTTCTTCTTATGAAAAAGAAGAGAGGGAAAAATGAAATGAAAAGCAGGGTAGGGAAGGGGGTTAGGATAGTGTTCCTGAGGGGAAGAGAGACATGCATAGAGCAGCACAAGCTGAAGGAGTGGAAGTTCACATGCTTGGATGAAGAGACATGAAGTGGACAGAGACAACTAGAGGGTTGACAACTTTGATGGAAAGGTTGGATGATGTGCAGCGTATAGGGAATGACACAAGAGGAAGGGAGCACATGTGCCTGAGAGCAGGGAAAGGTACAAGCAGCTGGTGCATCATCACTCATCTTGGCCCAGAGGGTTATTACAGGGCTGCACAATATGAGATGGATAAGAATGGATGGTGGTGTGGGCCACAATCTGCCCTTTTGGCCTGATGGTAGGAACCAGAGAGCTGAGTGAATTTGCAATCTGCTCCAGTGGGCCTTCCATCCAGGCCATAAACCTGCTCATTGCTCTTTCTATTTCACCTTCTAATACATGTTCTAGCTACAGCTGAGTCACGTCAGGCAATGCGGGCAGACCATCTTCCCATGAGTGTTTAGTAAACCCCTTCCAGGAAGTCACTCCCAGTATTTTCACTCTCTGGCACCTCAGCTACATCCTCAGCAGTAGCAGCTGCAGGACAGGGTGGGGTGTCTGCTGAGAAAATCTACCATTCAGACCTGCAATACAGAGACAAAAACAAGAACACAGCAATAAATTCATCTAGGCTGAGATTGGACTGAATGCATTTAACTAACTTAACAGCACTTGCAAGAGAAGCAAACCCTGGTTGACCACAACCCTCTCCTGCCTCATGTGGAGGATGACATAACAATTGACACATTCTTCTCACATTGAAAGAAAAAAGGCATGTCTGATACCTGCTAGATAAGATATTAGAACAACAGATACAATTTCATACCTGTTTTCCAGTAGTTGTGTGATAGGCAGCAGTCAAGTGTATGTCCTATGCACATATGGTAAGATAACTTAAGAAGAATATTGCAAACCTACAAAGGGACATCAAAGGTATCATGCAGTCACTATGAGATGGTGCAGCATAACCCCATCCAAGAAAAGCTCTCTGCAGAACCTACATGAAATGTAATAATCATATTACATTAATGCCACCAGCAGCTCTATCAGACAGTAGCCGTCTGCAATTTCCCAAGAGAAACTTGACAATAATGAGTGCAAGCCTAAAATGATTACACCATCACTTGATCCAAGTAGGTGCTCATTCAAATGGATGTGTTGGAGGTTTAGCATAATCATCTATCCTTCACACATGTAGGTACTCTCTCACAGGTACTATAAAACCTTGTGTTAAGTACTGAGTTCTCAAGCTGGTGTAACCAATTAGGTAGGGGTTCTAATCTCACTGCAGTCAACTTATCTGTGTGTGTGTGTGTGTGTGTGTGTGTGTGTGTGTGTGTGTGTGTGTGTGTGTGTGTGTGTGTGTGTGTGTGTGTGTGTGTGTCTATTTGGAAGAGCATGAGGCTGTATCCTACTGTCAGCAATCCATTCCCATGGAGAACAAATATGTAGATTTGTGCCACGGTCCTTGTGTTAAGTTCGCAAACTTGCCATTCTCTTGAAGCTCTCTAAACATTGGTCAGATTCCTGAGGACAAAATGGTACCCTGTGAATCACATCCAGAATGTGATTTTTGAATCACAGCTAGCTACAAAGTAGCGTGACATGAGGAAACTTGCAGGTCTCCAGTATGCACTCATAGCCACTAATGTTAAAGTGGTCCTATAGCTAAATGTTTCAATATGCAGAGATAGTGGCTTAACAAAACCCACACCTTGTTATATGAAGGCAGGAGAGCCATAAGATTTCATACTTGGCCCTTTACTGTTTGCATTGCAATATTTCTGCTGTTCAATTCTTGGCTGTGTGGGCCTTCTGTGTGAAGTCTGCATGTCCTTCCTGTGTTATTGCAGGTTTCATCTGGGTGGTCTACTTTCCTCACACATTCCAGAGACATGCACTAGGTGGATTGTACAGTCTAAATTGGCCACAGGTGTGAGTTTGCATGTGAGTGTGTGGTATGGATGAACAATTATGGCAGGGCTCACCACCCAGCAGTGTGAACTTTGGCTCTAGGTGATTGCCACTGTTGAAGTAGCACACCAACCCCATGTGCAAAAATGATAAAGGGGGTTGTGTATAGATGGATAGTTGAATGGATATAGGAGGATTTACATTAATACAGTATGTTGAAGACATTACTTTTTTGCACATCTAAGGCATTTTTCATGCTCTTATTAAAACCTCAAAGTCTGTTTTTCATATAGTTGCACTTTAGGTGAAACACAGAAAACTTCTACTTGGTAAGAAAAAGGTTAAAATTATGTACACAGTCAACCAAGCTAAGGATATCAGAGACAATCATTCACAAATCCATGCACCAGCACAGGAGCAGAGCCAGCTATTTTCCAAGACAGCTTCATAGCATAGTGGCTACCACCAGCTTACGTCCATATTTGCAGTTTTTCATCATTGTTGTAACACCAAGCAGCAAGTATAAGGTGGAAACTGTTAGTGAACACAACAGGAGCTATCCACTGTAACTGATTTGTAATAAATTATAATTTCAGGTGAGCCATCCACTTAAAGTAGAGACCACATTGCAAAAAGGAGGGGGTAGACAAACTGTGTCTTGCTGGATACTCTGGTTAGTACTTTAAAATAAATCTTAGGGAAAAGTGAGCCATAAAAGCTGCATACTGAGATCAAAAGTAACAATCTGAGTAATGGTATGGTACCACTGGACACACAAAAAAATAAGTAGACAGTCACCAGTCCTTACTGATATTTATAGAATAGCTGTAGAAACAGCTTCTGGGCTGATGGAAGGACTGGACAAATTTGACCCAGTAACATTAGCTACAAGTTGATTAATTGCTTTGTTAAAGCCTTCTTTGCTTATTAAAACAGACACAGCCTACAGGATACCTGCAAGATGGTTATCATCTTGCTCACTTTCTAGGCACTTTATAATTTGATTTTGTATTACAGTGAAAAAGGGAAAATATATTGCATAGAACAGATCAGGGATTAATTCCCTGTTAGTTTGCAGTGTTACCATTAATGTATTACACATGTACTTGTAATAACTACATCAAGGGAATAAGAAAGAAATGGTTTCTTACTGAAGTAATAAAAGCAAACATTAAGTTTTTGGTTGTAATATAAAAACTGAATGCATTCTTTGGACAGTGAAAGGAAAATGTATTTCTTCAGAACACACTTTAGATCGATGCATATTGGTTGGACATACCACTCACACACTCACAGATATAGACAGACATACTGACAAAGACATACACATAGCAGCCTGGAAATAAGGTCAGCTTTAATAGGTTTGGACGACCCCTCATCAGCACCCCTGCTAATAGTATTCACCAGATAGACAGCTGGTTTTCTGCAAGAAGGGATCTTTCTGTATCTTTCCTCTCAATGCAGAATTGATTCAAGACATTATCTTCAACAAAGTATGAAGAAAGCCTTCAAGACCTACTACATAATTTGGGAGATTATTACAGACGAAAGCTCAATGAGCACTTAATGACAATAGATAAAGCCAAAAGCTTAGAATTGGTGAAATTATGTATGTAGTACCACCTTATGGCAACTTCAGCCAAATGTTAATATGCATATCCTTTGCATGCTGCACAAACTATGTCTCTGGGTATCCTTGCCTAATTATTCTTCCATCTTCCATCCTCCCACGTTCCATGCATAATATCACTTTAAGGAATAGCAACTACCAATCAGTTCTTTTTAATTGTTTTATTGTCTCTCTCACCCCATGCCTCGGCATTTGGCAAATCAAGAGATAGTTAATACTAATGTGAAGGACAAAATATAAGCAGCAATACTACATCTTAACTGTCTGTGTATCATTCTTAACTATGTATAGCAAGGGTTTTGTAAGACATCCCCACTGTATGATTACCTAGAATGTATGAAGTCACATAGATGTATGCATATTCAAAGTTGTGGTGTTGCAGTTTTAACTGGCTCCATTGGTGCATGACCACAGGGTCTTTCTAAATACCCTAGTATGAAAATTAAATGCAGAGGAGTGTGGTGAGTAATTTGAACATGGGCATTATTATGCTTTTTTCCTCTGTTAATATTAGAGTTCTGGACCTCTGGTTTGCTGAGCTCTAACTTTTTACACATGATGCAATCAGACCTAAAGTACATTGTGTGTGGAGAATTACATTTGCAGCAATTCTCCTACTAGGTGTTCCTATACTGTGATTTATTATTGCATTTTATTAACATATAGGCAGTCATGCCTTCATTGAAGGTTGGGTATCAAGCTGGCACCTCAGCGTTTGTGAAAATCTACTGTCAATCATTAGCGGACTGGAGTTCCGCTGTGGTGACCCCTAACCAGGAAAAGCCAAAAGACAAACAACATTAACATATAGGCAGTATGAGACCAAAGATAAAGTAGCAAAGTTAATGTGCATATACTGAAGGGTCAGGAAACCACACCTTATATTCACAACTATTAACCTGAATATAATGCATCTAGCTTTGTACGTCTCTTTCTTGTGTTACTGTCACAGTTTTCCAAGAGGGCTGGAGCATATGGACCGAACACTCATTAGAGCAGAGTGTATGTTATAAAGGAGAGAGAAAGGGGTGGTGTGTTAATTTCATGAAAGCTGCCTAGGGAAACATCGTCATCTTATATTGGATAATTCAGGTTTAGCTACTGGACCCTTTGGCATTGCATCACCTGTAAGATAACCTTGTATCTGTAAGGTAAAGACTTTAACCATTATACCATCCTCATTATCTGCTTATTTATCATGTGTTCATACATAAACAGGTTTAGCAGGGCAGCTTTATATTCTTGCACTTATTTAGTGTAGAGTAAAAACAGAAAAAAATGAAAAAAATGAAACTCCAACACCAGAAAAAAAATCAATGTGTCAGATACTTTATTTCAACCAGGCCTGTACAGCTCGTAACAGACCCAGGTTTCATGACACACCTTTTTAATGTTGAAAAAAATACAAATACAACTGGAATCTATTTATTAACTGTTCAGAGAATCCTCTGGAGTGGAAGATGGCATATTTGACAAATGAAATGATGACATTTTGGATGGATTGAGGAAGAAGGATGGGAAATGGGGTCCCAGATGCTATGAGACCAGAATACTAATTAATGGTAGTTGCTCTGTAAAATGTATACATATCAACATGAAGTCCATGCATGGCACTGCACTACTTCATGAATGTTCCATGTGACTAATGAACTGTACTCATAGTTATCTATGTCAATGCTGGTGATGGGGTCAGGTAGGAGCTACATATATATACATATATATATATATATATATATATATATATATATATATATATATATATATATATATATATATATATACACACACACACACACACACACACACACACACACACTCACACACACACATGCACACAGGTGCATAGTGTATTTTCAGTGAGTGTTTTCATCGCTGGGGTAGTATAGCTGATTGAAACTCAGCCTTTCCAAAAGTGCCGGCTTTTTATATTAGAGATTGTAGTACAATGGGGATCAGGGAATATGCCTTTTCCCCACAGTAGTGTGATTTCAGAGCTGGAATATATAATTAGTAGGGGGTGTAAGGAGTACAAGGAGGCTGCAAAAACATCAGTTTTATTTATTTTTCATTCGGGTGTGTATCCTCACACCAACTATGATCCTGCCCATTTCCTCCCCTCTCTCACCCACGTTCCTTCATTTTGTGATATCACTGCCACCATCAGCTGAGGAGGAATGCCTTCTTTTTGCATTCCTGATGTCTTCATTTTGTGGATTTAGGAGGTGTGATGGATGTGTCCTTGGTCCAGTTTTACCAGCAGTGAAAGGTGGTAGCCCTAATTCTTAACTTACATCTCCCTATTTTCCCTTCTTCACTCACATCCTTATGTCTATCAATTTGTCTCCTTGCTTTCTCTTTAAATATACCACAAGCCTGCTTTTTGCTCACTTCGTATTGCAATTCCTATTTGTATTACTCTGTGGATTTACTATGCTTTTCAATAAAAGCAATCACAGTGTTGCAATGGTTAGTGTTGTCACCTCACAGCAAAAGGTTCTCCAGTTTGATTTTCAGCTGTAGTGCCTTTTGTGAGGAGTCTGCATGTCCTCCCTGTGGTCGAGTGAGTTTTAAAAGACATCCACGTAGGTGCATGTACCTTCTGTGAAGGCTAGACACTAGGCTGTCAACTCAACACTGTAAAAACTCCACTGCCAATCAGTCTGCAGACTGGTGATCTACTGTGGCGACCCCTAACCATGAAAAGCTAAAATACATTGCTTCTGACACTTTTCCATAAAACGGCACAGTAAATCTGTCAATTTAATAAATTCCGATAGTCTGTTTCTTTTTTTGAAACAGACTATCGGAGTTTGCACAGTGTTTTCTAGACAACTGGACTGATTTCCAGTTAGTCTGAAAAAAACTGATAGTGGCAACACTAGTAAGAATGGGTATTTGTCTACATTTAGGGATATAGTTTATCCTGAAGCTGAGCAAGAACAGAACCAGCTTTTGGCTAGGAAGTCTTTCAGTAGTTTAAAGGATGGGATGGAGGGTATTGACCTTATGGATGCAGATAAGGAGATCCAGGCCTTAGCAATATAGTATGAGTACAGACAATGCCAGGAAATTTGATAAGTTTGTGGACAGACAGGAGTTTTTGGTCATTAGATAATAATGTCTGACTAGGAACATAGTTTTGTAGAATGTTATTTGGTGCTAGACAAGAAGATGGATTCTGGATAATTTTATAAGGGGTAAGAAGCTATGTATTTGTTAGTTGATTGGGGTAATTCTAACCAATTTAGTCTTTTTAGTGCTATATAGTGGTGGGTTTTCAAAGGGGTATTTGCTGCAAATTTAACAACTTTGTTATAGCATTACTCAAGTTTTGTTTTTTGTGATGCCTGAAGATTAGTAAGGATGGGAGCACCATAAAAGTGTTGGGAATGGTGATGCTCCAGCACTAGCCCAGTAATCAAGGACCCTCAATCCTCACCACTGGCAACACTGGGGAAAATACACACTGGGAAGATGGCAAGTACACACACAGTAAAGTGCAATTTCCCTTAAGAGTACACAGAGATCACAGTCAGTCTGGGGCTGGTTTCTCCCTCTTTCTTCAGATCCCCAATAAGACTCACCACTGGCACAGCTATAGGGTTGAGACCTCAACTGAGTAGCCAAACCAAGATCTCCAGTAACCTCTCTGTCCAACCAGTGCTTCATGTCCCTGCCGAAGGAGCTGACACACACACTCTTTGAGATCTGATTTATACACAAACACATACCTGGGAAAGGCTGGCACAGGTTTACTAGCTATGCCCCGTTCTGTCCAGACTATAAGGTAGTTCCAACTGCCACCAGCAACTACTTATCAGCTACTTTAAGGCCCTTAGTAAATGGTGTCCAATCCTACTGTGTAATGTTACTATAAATCCAAATGGTAGTTTGACCAACAGCAAGGATATTTAGGAGTGGCCTGGACAGGGTCACCAAATAGATATGCAAGCACTGTAAGAGCTTAAATATCTCTAAACAGGCCAGCAACAATTAAAAGGTTTAAACATATTTAATAATAAATAGTAAAAGAACAAGACAACACTCAGTAAACAAACACAACTACTTTAGAGTTAAAAATCACAATAAATAGTTAAAACAACATTGCAGGACAGTCTCAAATAAATAAAGAAAACATCTAAGCTATACTTTACTGTATTCCTATCTGAATCTAAAAGAGTTACTATGCCCTAAAAACTTATTTACAGCAAGGCAAGTGCAGAAGGTGATGAGTGGATGTTGTTGTCATGGCAAAAGCCAGATACAATGATGCCCTGTCTTTCTCTGAGACAGTTCTTAAATTAATATCAAATATTACTGCTGGATTAGCTTGAATGACATGACTTTTTGTCACCCGGCTTTCAGTTCCAAAACTAAACCCCCACGGTCAGAAACTAACAGAATTTAGCATCTCTATGTGAAAAATACATATCTTTCAGATGTTTGCAGATTCTGGAAGTCATAAAACAATAAACCACCTCTACATCTCAAAACTAGCAATTACTTCTCTTTCAAGACAATACAAAAAACTTCCAGCTCTAGACATTGTGAATGCTACTGTACTGGAACTGAGAGATAGCATCTTCTGTTTATGGTCCAATAATTATAAAAAAAAAAAAAAAAAAACAATTTAATTTCAAGAATTTTCTCAAAATTTTTTTCAAGTTAACCTCCTGTGTTCCAGTTTCCATTAAACATATACATCTAAACAGTCACAATGGTGTAGGTACATTCGTGTTCTATTCCAATAGGGCATGCTGTGGTTGCATTTAACTCAGTACTTTACATACACTTCTGTATAAATCATATCAGTATTTACAAATGACATACAATTATTTACAAAATTTCCAATAGCTGGGCTGGCAGTGTGACACCCCCCCCCCCCACCGAAAACTCAAGCTATTTTTTCAGGTGTGACCCTTGAGAAATTCTGCTTGAGAGGGTTGACTATCTGGGAATACCTCACCCCATTCCCTGTCATGAGAGCCCACCTGTGTTGGCATTGCTAAAGCCACTGCAGTGCTGCACTGTCATATCATATGCCTGCAACCCTAGGCTCTACCTTAGTAACTTGGTATTTTGCTGGGCTGGCTTGATGTAGTGGGATTGTGGTCTGTAACTGTAACTACAGTGAATTTCCTTCCATACAGATAAGGCTGAAGTTTCTGCAGTGACCACACTATGGCTAGACATTCCTTTTCTACAGCTGCATAGCATTCCTCTCTGGGTTGGAGCCTACCACTGAGATATACCACTGGTTGCTCTTCTCCCTCTGAGGAAACCTGGCTGAGTACAGCCCCCACTCCATGGTTTCAATCATCCACCTGTACAACAAAGTATTTGCTGTAATCTAGACTGGCTAACACAGGGGATCTTCCCAAAGTTCCTTTAAGCTTTTGGAATGCAGCTCACATACTGGGGTTCACACTACCTTATCTGGCTTGTTTTTCCTTGTCAGGTCTGTGAGGGGAGCAACTATGTTACTATAATTGGGGACAAACTTTCTGGAGTATCCTGCTATTCCTAAAAATGCCCTCACCCATTTTTGGTAACAGGGCCAGGCCATGTCTGAATGGCTTCCACTTAGGCAGGTTCTGGCCTGATCTTACCACTCCCCACTCTATGTCCCAGGTTGGAGACCTCTGCCATACCCATCTGACATTTTCTGGGCTTAATGGTCAACCCTACCCTCTGTAGTCTACCCAACACCTCCCTGACATGCCAAAGGTGCTCTTGCCAGGAATGGCTATAGATGACAATATCATCCAGCTAAGCAAGGGCAAAATCTCTTGCTCCTTTTAGGATATGATCCACAAGCCTCTCGAGAGTTGCCGGGGCATTTCTCATCCCAAAGGGTATTTTTTTGAACTCATACAAGCCAAAATGAGTCATAAAGGCTGACCACTCACTAGCTCTGGGAATCAAGGGCACCTGCCAGTAACCTTTGGTAAGATCAGTAGTGGTGAGATACCTAGCCCCACACAGCTGCTCTATGGCTTCATCTGTCCTAAGCATGTGGTAAGCATCTGGCTCTGTGTGACTATTTAATTTCCTGTAGTCCACACAGAACCTGGTGCTGTCATCCTTCTTAGGTACCAGCACCACTGAAGAGGCCCAGGGACTGCTGGACTCCTGGATACCCCTACTTCCAACATTTCTTGTATCTTCTCCCTCAGAGTCTGTTTGACTCTCTCAGGCACCCTATAAGGGCCTGCTTAATAGGCCTTCAGGGTCCTGTATCCACATGGTGTTGCACTAGGTGGGTGCACCTGGATTTCCAAGTGAATATGTCCCCAAACTCCTGTAACACTGTCTGGATTTCACAAAGCAGGGCAGGGGATAGCTGCTGGGACATTGCTACTCCTTCCAATGAGGTGTCTGTCCAAGCCTTACTGAGGAGATCAGTCACCAGATCCTACTCAGACTCCTCCTGCCATCTACTGCAAATACTCAGCACAAAGGCCTCCCTATCATGTTAAGGTTTCATCATGTTAACATGGTACAGTTTTTGTCCCTGCCTCCTGCCTAGCATTTCTGACATGTAGTTAACATCACTGACCTTTCTTACCACCTTGTAGGGTCCCTCCCAAGCTGCCTGCAGCTTGTTGTGTCTGACAGGAATGAGAACCATAACCTGCTGCCCTACAGCATACTCTCTAGCTCAAGGATTTCTGTCATACCAGACCTTTTTCTGCTGTTGGGCTTCTGCCAGGTTCTCCTGGGCCAAGCCCATGAGCTCCTTGAGCCTTGTCCTGAAGTTTAGGACATATGCCACAGCAGACTCCTTGTGGGAATCACATTCACCCTCCCACTCATCTTTAATCAGATCTAGAGGTCTGCTCACCCTATGCCCATACAGCAACTCAAAGGGTGAAAAAACTGTGGATTCCTGGGGAACATCTCTGAAAGCAAACAACAGATAGGGCAAATATTTGTCCCAGTCATTGTTAATCTGGTCTGCAAATGCCTGCAGCATTGTCTTGATTGTATCATTTAACATCTCAACAAGACCATTAGTCTGGGGATGGTAGGGGATGGTCTTTAGGTGCTTCACCTCACAGTGCTTCCACAGACAAGCCAGCAAGTCTGAAGTGAAATTGGCTCTTCTTTCAGTCAGTACTGCCACTAGGATATACTTCGTCCCTGTGGAACTTGGGGTAATCAGAGGCCCCACAATATCTATAGCTAGCCCCTGAAATGGCTCCTCAATCACAGGCAAAGGTATCAAAGGAGCTTTTGCCTTGTCTCCTGCCTTGCCTACCTTTTGGTACTGCTCACAGGTCCTGCAGTACCCTGTTACATCTCTGCAAATTGTAGGCCAATAAAAGTTCTGCATAATACGTCTCTTTGCATGTTTAATGCTCATATGACCTGCAAAGGGAATATCATGGGCTATGGCTGGAATTGCCAGATGGTAGGCTCTGGGCAGTGCCAACTGCTGTATTATCTCACCCTCTAGCCTTCCCTCGGGGGTCCACTCTCTATACAGCAATCCTTTGTCCCAGTATACAGCTTTCTCTTTCCTTTGAGAATCAGGTGCCTCACTGCCTACCTCTCTCAAGCCTTGAAGTGTAGGGTCGGAGAGCTGAGCCTGTCTCAACTCTGTCTTTGTAACCCTTGCCAGCTCTCCTTCCACAGGAGGTCTGTTATCCTCTGAGAGCAGTGTCTCACTGTCGGCCTGGGTACTACTACTCAACTCTGCCCTTGCAGTCAAACTGTCCAAGAGAACATCAGTACCCACAAGCAGCTGTGGCTCACCTTAAGTCTTACTGCTACAGGGTAGCCCCCTCTCTGAAATAACCACCTTACCAGTCCTGGTTGCAAGTGTGCAGTTGGTCTGGGTCTACTCCAGGCAACTAGACCCACATGTTTGTCTCAGATCCTGACTGTCTGTAGCTGCATACACACAAGGTACTGCATTATTAACATCATTTCCTATCAGGACATATGCAGGTATATCCGCAAACACACATACTTGCTTGCTTCCTTTTCTACCCTCCCAGTCAAGGTGAACCCTAGTCAAAGGTATTTGGAATGGGGTCCCCCTTAAGCTCTGACTGAAGTAGACTGCCCAAGCAAGTAGTGCTTCTCTTTAACTATTGCAGGCTTCACAATGGCTAGGGCTGTGTCTCTCTTAAAATGGCCTCTTTCCCATTTGCTAAGGTATGATATAACCTCTTATGGTAGTTTGGTACCTTTGTTGTCTTGAGATAACTTATTGCTGGCATTCTGTCATTCCCACTTACTGTCTCTCTCTCCCACCTTTGGTTCCCCTCCTTGTCTCTGTGGACATCTATATGCTACATGGCCCCATTGGTTCCATTTAAAACATTTAACCCTTGGTCCTGGATGTGTACCTGCACTAGTGGCTTCCCCTGCCACTGGCAGACTCTTTTGGGGCAGTCTGAGCTGCCCACCATGGGCTCCCTTAGACCCATGAGCAGCATTGGGATCCCTTTTTTGTGCAGTGATGCCCTGCTTGCTAGGTATAGGTCTCCCTTCTTTCCCAACTCATCTGGAGTACTTCATTGTCTATCAGCTAACCAGATTATCATGTCCTCAGGCAAAGTGCCAAGGGTGCGTTCCCTCACAAAGAGGTCTGCCAGCCCTTCAAAAGTGGTGACCTGACATGACATCAACTCATCCACAGATGAAAATAAGTGCTTAGTTCAGCAATATATTCACATTTTCATCTGCCTTGTGTCTATGCTCAGGAAACTTTTTCCTATAAGCTTTCCTTTAAGCTTCAGGTGTTAACTTAAAACATTCTAAAAGACAGTATCAGACAATTTACAAATAGCAGTTACAGTTTTATCATGGAGTAAGGGAGTCAGGAACCATACCCAGAGCCCTTGGTCAACATTATACTGTTTACATACCTTTTCAAACATCTGAATAAAACTATCAGAATTATCCCTTTCTGTAAATTGTGGAGGAAATTTACTGATCATTGTTGCTTCTGGGGTTCGGTTACTCCCTTCCCCATTACCTCCATGACTCTGGTGAAAAGTCAACATCTCCTTCTCATGTTGCCTCTGCCTCCCATTCTCTTCAACTTCCTATATCTCAGTCTATCTGCTGCTTCTAATTCCATTTATTTCTTCTACTGCAGTCTCTCTGCTGATTCTGTTTACAAACGTTTGGCCTCCAGTTCAAGTCTCTTTAACTCCAGATGGATTTTTAAGTCTTCCGTGGAAAGGATGAACTGTTCATTTTCTGAGAGTTGTATATCTTGAAGGCCAGCCTGGTTCCCCTGATTGCTGGTATGTGATGCAGCTGTGCCCAAGGGTGCAATAATTTCTGCTTTATTCAGGTTAGCATGCACCAATCCTTTAGCCTGGCACATCTAAGCCAACTGGCTCCATGTCAGCTTGCCATACTCCTCTGCTGACATGCTTGCCTGCTCTCCCTGACTAACTAAGCTAACAAACAAAAAAATAAAAAATTGTGAAACGAAACTCTGAATGTTCACTGTGTGGCTGATTGAGAGTACAAACACCTTCAGTGACCACTGTTTACAGACTACAGGAATTCAGTATCCACATCACTGAATCCCAATATGTGGACATCCCACCACTACAAGCCAGTTAATATGTGATGTGGATATCCCACCACTGCAAACCAATTAATATGTGATGCCCCAGCACTAGCCCAGTAATCAAGGAGCCTCAATCTTCACCACTGGCAACAGTGGAGAATGTACACACTGGGAGGATGACAGGTACACATACTGTATAGTGCAATTTCCCTTAAGAGCACACAGAGATCACAGTCAGTCTGGGGCTGGTTTCTCCCTCTTTCTTCAGATCCCCAATAAGACTCCCCACTGGCACAGCTATAGGGTTGAGATCTCAGCTAAGTGACCAAACCAAGATTTCCAGCAACCTCTCTGTCCAACTAGTGCTTTGTGACCCTGCCCAAGTAGCTGACACACACGCTCTTTGAGATTTGATTTGTATACAAACACACACCTGGGAAAGGCTGGCACAGGTTTACTAGCTATGCCCCCTTCTGCCCAGACTATAAGGTAGTTCCTACTGCCACCAGCCACTACTTATCAATACTTCAGAGCCCTTAACAAAGGGTGTCCAATCCTACCATGTAATGTTACTATTAATCCAAATGGTAGTTTGACCCAGAGCAAGGATATTTAGGAGTGGCCTGTACAATGTCACCAAATAGATATGCAAGTACTCTAAGAGCTTAAATATCCCTAAACAGACCATCCACAATTAAAGGTTTAAATACATTTAATAATAAATAATAATAAAATAACAAAACCATACTCAGTAAACAAACACAGTGACTTCAGAGTTCAAAATCACAGGAAATATTTAAAACAATATTGCAGGACAGTCTCAAGTAAATAAAGAAAACATCTAAACTATACTTATTCTTATCTGAATCTGAAAGAGTTACTATGCCCTAAAAACATACTTACAGCAAATCAAGTGCAGAAATTGCTGAGTGGATGCTGTTGTCAAGTCAAAAGACAGGTACAATAATGCCCTGTCCCTCTCTCTGATGGAGTTCTAAAATTAATATAAAATATTACCACTAGGTTAGCTTGGATGACATCACTTTTTGTCACCTGACCTTCAGTTCCCATGCTAAACCCCCATTGTCAGAAACTAACAGAATTTAGCAACTGTCTGAAAAATACATATCTCTCAGATGATTGCAGATCCTGGAAGTCATAAAGCAATAGCACATTTCTACATCTCAAACCTAGTAATTACTTCTCTTTCAAGACAATACAAAAAACTTCCAGCTCTAAACATTGTGTCTGTTACTGCATGAAACAGAAAAAGACCATCTTCTGTTTATGGCCCAGTAATTACAAAAAAAAAATAATTTCAACTATTTTCTCTGAATTTTGCTTCAAGTTAACCTCATGTGTTCCAGTTTCCATTAAACATATACATCTAAACAGTCACAATAGTGCAGGTGCATTCCTGCTCTATTCTAATAGTACATGCTGTTGTTATATTTTAACTCAGTACTTTACACACACTTCTATATAAATCAGATCAATATTTACAAATGGCATTAGAATTATTTACAAAATTCCTGATAGCTGGGCTGGTAGTCTATATTATATTCTTGAAAGCCAATAATGTTGAATCTGACATTGTCGACACGAGAATATCGAATGCTCAGAATCTTGAGTGTGTAAACGGAAATCTACGTAAGGGGAAATTTCCATTTTATTGCAATGTAGTGCTGTCTTGGAGTTGATATATTTAAGTAGCAGGGGTGTGAGGGGTGCAGGGAGGCTTGTCCTCCTGCTTACCCATTAAGGTACTTTTTTCATTTTTTTCTTTTTGCTTTTTATAAGGTCAATGTTTGAATACATCAACCATATGGTGTCGACCATATGTTGTTCGATATTTTCAAACTTTGATCTTATAATATAGACCCGGGCTAGCAGTGTGACAGGATCAGATAATTAGTGGCAAGTGTAGCTTTAGTTGTGTCAGTGAGAAAGTTTCTGGCTGTGTAAACTATTCCTAGATTTTGATGAGTTTTTCTTATGCAATTTTGTATCTGCAGGTCAAATTGAAGATTATCATCCACTATCGTCCCTAATAATTTGCTATGAGAAGTGGCTTTGATGGTTGCATTATCAATAGAGTGGACTTTAAATTTAGTTTTTTTCATGAGAGAGGGATTTGGGGAAAAATAGTAGTTTGTTTCTTTTTTTTTTAAGGTTGAATATGAGTTGTGAGTTTGTCAGTTGCTGTTTAAGCTTCCTAAGTAATTTTTTGGAGGTGTGTCACATTGTCAGATGTGTAAATGAGTGTGGAGTCATCTGCATACTGTATTATGAATTGCGATTGTGTGGATGTATTGAGTTTGTTGGTGAGAATGTTAAAAAGGAGGGGACCGAGGATAGAGCCCTGTGGTACACCGGTGGTGACTGGGAGGTATGGAGAGAGGGTGGAGTGCTATTTTACTGACTGATACATATTGGATAGGTAGCCTTTGAACCATAGGAGGGTGGGATGAGAGAGACCTAATGAGGACATTTGAAGTAGAAGTTTACTGTGACAAACTGTGTCAAAGGCTTTAGGCAAGTCTAGAAATAAGGATGAGACTAGTTTGCTCTTATCTCTAGCTGTAGTGACAGTATCTATATATGTTAGAATGCAGGGTTAGTACCATGGGAAGGACAGAAGCCATGTTTTATGGAGACAGAAGCTCTTCCTGCAAATGACAGATTAACAATTGTTTTTGAATATGTTTTTCAAGTAATTTGGAAACAGGGAGATAACATTGTTATTGGTGTAAAGTTAATAATGTCTGTTGACAATCGTTTTGTTATTGCTAATTTTAAGATTTGGTTTTACAAGTCTTTCACTGACAGTAATTTTAACTGCGTACATGCCCAGTTTTTGGCTTATTAAGTAAAGTCTAAAGCTTTTGTAGATTCATTTTTAGTATTGTTAAAAATATCACTAAAGATATTGCTGCTGAAACAAACTTATATAAAACAGCATACAAACTTATGAAGTAGTAGATATCAGGAAATATCTTGGTCTGAGTACTGTCCTAAAACTAAGCTTTGAGGAAAATGTAGATTTTAGAGTCAAAGAAACACAGTGAAAGCTTTGAGCTTTGCATAAAAAAGCATCAACTTAAAACGCAAATAAGGTTTTGATTGCCTCTCATTGGTTATGACTGACCTCACTAAAAATGTTTTTGGGAAACATAAAATGGTTTACAAAACAGTAATCAAATTTGTGTCAGGCATGCCACTAGAATGTGATGCACTCCTTAAAGCAGAATAGATAAGTCTTAAAAGTATGATAATCTGCCACCAATTTATATCTGCATTTAGGCTCCTACACAAAACCTGATATTGTGACCAGCCAGTTATGTTTCCGTGATCCCACACCGCTTTTATCAGTTAAAGAAATCAGCATCAAATTCCTTAACAGGGCAGAGTTGTACTACTGATATTTAATCGTCAAGATTTATTTATTTACTTATTTATTTATTTATTGACATTTGATTACTGGGAAAGTGAGACTGAGTAGATGCCTATTTTCAGCAGTTTGTATAATACTAGCAAAAATTGCAATGTGATATGGGAGAAAAAAACAGGGTCATAACAAATTTAGACAGAGAATCAGGGGAAAGAAATTGATTGAAATAGGGAAGTGAGTGAAGAAGGGTGAGTAAGGAGATGTAACGTACGGGTTCCTATCATATGATAGAAGTCTTACAACTTCAAATCATTAAAGAACGAACTTTAATGATCAAAGTTGTAAAACCTCGAAGCATATAACGGAAATCACCACAGAGCGCGGAAAGGGAAGATTTCCCTTTACTGCACTGTAGTGCGATCTCAGAGTTGGTATAGTTAAATAGCGGAGTAGCGGAGGATTTAGGGGGTACAGCCCCCCATGTGGGAGGTGCAGAGGGCCCCCCCCCACATAAAGCATTTTTTTATTTTTTATTTTTTACTGTTTTCACTTTTTTTTTTAATGTTTGTTCGAAGTTCCGAGACTTCAATCATTAACGTTCATCCTTTAATGATTCTCAGTTTTGGAACTTTGAGCATATGATATAAGCCTGTAAGGTATGAATAGGTACTTGTTCATATTTACAGATATAGTTTATCTTGGGGTTGAGCAAAAACAAAGCCATAATTGGGCTAGGAATTCTTTCAGAATGGTCTTAAAGGACTGGAGAGAGGGTACTGATCTGATGGATACAGGTAAGCATTTCCAGACATTAGCATCATGGTACATGTACAGACCATGCCCAGCAGATTCCATAGGTTAGTGGACAGAGAGGAGCTTTTGGTCACTGGATCGTAATGACCAAGTGGGAACATAGTTGTGTGGAATGGTATGTAGTGCTGGACAAGCAGACAGATTCTGGATAATTTTATAGGTGGTAAGAAACTATGTATGTTTCGGATGATGAGGGAGTTCTAACCAATTTAGGTTTATTAGTGCAACACAATGGTAAGTTCTGAAAGGAGTATTTATGGCAAATTTAGCCACTTTATTACAACATTGTTCATGTTTTACATTTTGTGATGTCTAGAGGCTAGTAAGGATGAGATCACCATAAAGTAATGAGGGATGGGAGTAAGTACAGGCAGTGTAGTTTCAGTTGCATTGGTGAGAAAGTTTTTGGCTCTGTAAAGTATCCAAAGTTTTGGTAATTTTCTTATGCAACTTTGCATATGCAGATTGAATTTAAGATTATCATTTGCTATCATCCCTATTAATTTGCCATGAAAAGTGACTTCAATAGTTATATTATTAAGAGACAGGATTTTAAATTTTGTTTTTTTCATGAGAGAGGGATTTACAGGGAGAGATAGTTTGCTTTTTTGGGTGGGATTGAGTATGTGTTGAGTTACCAAACCATTTTCAATGGCTGCTAAACCTTCTTGGCTAATATTTTTGGAGATTTGCCAGGTTCTATGATGTGCATATGAATGTTGAGTCATCTGCATATTTTATTAGGGAGGCCTGTTGTGTAGATATGTAGACTGTGTTAGTGAGAATATTAATGAGAAGGGGACCAAGGATAGAGCCTTGTGATACGCCAGAGGCAACTGGGAGGTAAGGACAGAGGGTAGAGTAAAATTTCCCTGACTGATATCCTTGGACAAGTATCTTTTGAACAATAGAATGGTGGGCTGAGATAGACCTAGTGAGGAGATAAGTTTGCTGTGACCAACTGTGGCAAAGGCTTTAGCCAAGTCTAATACTAAGAAACAGACTAGTTTGTCATTATCTCTAGCTTTATTAACAGTATCTATAAAGGTTAGAAGTGCAGTGTTAGTACTATCAGAGGGCAGAAGCCATATTCTTCCTGAATAATTGTTTTTGAATATATTTTCAAGTATTATGGAAAGGGGGATACGATTGCTATAGGTCTAAAATTAGTGATGTCTGTTGGATTTTCTCCTTTGTGTAGAGTGATAATGTGTGTTTTTTTTTCCAGAGAAAAGGAATATGGGACTCCTGCATCGACCACTTTTTAAGAATTGAGACAAGTTTGGTAATGTTATTGGCTGGCATTTTAAGGTACTTGCTTGGAAGTTCAACAGCTGAAATAGATCCTGGTCTGAATTTGTTTTACAGTAGCTTTATATAGGATGTGGGTACAGATTTAAAGGTGAAGGTGGATGTGGTGACATGTAGCTGTTGGGCAGGTTTGGGATTAGATGATGGGGAATCCTTAGAGATGCTATACTGTCTATGAAATAAGAGTTGACTTTTATTGCAATTTAAATGGGTGAGTTATTGGAAAAGTAGTTAGGATTGAATTTTTGGCCAGGATGTAAGATTTCTTCAATGGCTGACCAGAATTATTTAGAGCTGTGATTACTATTGTTCTGAACATTGTTCTGGTATAGTTTTTTGTCATCATTTATTTGCTTTTTGTATGGTTATGGAGTATTCTGAAGTTTTTGAGATATTTTGGGGTTTTATATTTTTGCCATTCTTTCTGAGCCTTTTCTCTGTTTTGCATTAATATTCTACTCTTCTTGTATAGCCAAATTGCATTATTTGATTTCAATCTCTTCCTTCTAGGGGGTGCAAGACTATTTAGGATATTCTGGAAAGTTGTATTGAATCAATTTACAGCATCATCTAAGGAGAGGACTTTTAGGATGTTCCAGTTAATAGATGATAGGGTAGTGATGAATATTTCTGGTTTAAACTTGGACAGGTTGCATGAAGTTTTATAAAAATGATGTTTGAGTGGATGTGTGAGATGTCTGGTTGTATAGCATAGGAGATGATCGATAACAGATCGATAACAGAGTCTGACATTGTACCTGTGGAGATGAATTTGCTAGGGTCTGATACTAGGATCTAGTCTAATATGGAATTTGATATCTTGCTATAATCTGTGGGGCTGTTGGTTAGTTTTGTGAAACCATCTAAGTAAATGTTAGATGTAAGGGAGTTGGAGGTTATGTCCAGCCAGTTGATACTGACATATAGCCTAGTAGAATTTCTTCATGTGGAACAGTTATGGATATCCAGCATAGAATATCTTTGGTGTAGCTGCATTTTCACCAGGATGGATGTAAAGAACAGTAATACATATTTGTTTATTTTCAGAAAAGTAATAAGAATCTTTGCTGAACTTAATATTGATACTGGTTTGCTGTAGTGGGAGAATGTGGTAGTTGTTTGGAAATATTAGAACAATATCACCTCCTTTTCTCTTTATATGGTCATTAAGAATGATAGTGTAGCTAAGGGATGTAATTTTGGAGTTGTTTCTGCTGGGTTTAACCTAAATTTCAGTTATACCAAGAATATCAGGCTTGTGTTGAGTAATTCAGGCATGTAGTTTAGTAGTTTTATTTCTTATGCTTCTAATATATATGGAGGCAAAAGTTAGATTACCTGGGTGGATCTTTGTGGGTTAAAGTAATTGCTGGTGTGCAACTTTTGCAGAAAGTGGCAGAAGTATAAAAAAATAACAGTGTCAGTACTGTGACATAGCTAGATAAAGCCCTGACTACTGCCCAGGTGACATGGGTCCAAATAGCCATTCAGGTGTCTGTGGCACTGATAGAGAAGGGTGGGCACATCCATCCTTGATGGGAAGGCATGTGTCTGGATGCTCCTCATGCTTTATCCCTGGTGGAGGCCAGGACACGAAATGAGGTGTCCTAAGTGGGAAAGAGTAAAGGACATTGGATGAGTCACCGCAGAGGTGAGATAATATGTCAACATGTCCCCATTGCATGCTTGCCTATTGAACATCAACAGACATACAGGGAAGGAAAAATTACAAAATGAAGGAAAAAAACTCCAGGGAAGCAGTATGATTTGGTCCTAGGATGCATTGATCTCCTTGCCTGCTCCAACCCTTATAGGAGCAAGTCCAATAGAGGTCAGCAGGGATAGGTAGATCAAGCAATCAGGGACAAACACCAGGGTCAGCTAATAGTCAGCTGTGGTAGACAAAAAAGTAACAATTGTACAACTGGCTGCAGTGATATATTGCCCATCATACTTAATTTGCAGAGACTTAGTTTAAATGCAAAGAAAACATTCCCTCCATACCTGGGTTTTGCACCTATCATGCCTTAAGGCCTGGTGGAAACTTATGTTGAAGTCTCCGTTATTTATTAGGGACCATACTATATATAGACTGATACATAGGGACCTACCAATTGAGCAACTAGAACTTCATTTTCCTATGGATAAGAGAGACTTACAATTTATAGCATGCCCCCACCATGTCCTCAGATGATCATATTAGATTCCTGGAAATTTTAGTAGAAATGACTATAAGCAACAACTCTATAATCCTAGGTGACTTCAATTACCCTGCCATAGACTGGAGTGCCGATCCTTCTATTGTATGCTATCTCCAGGGATTTTTGGAATTGATAATAGGAATTTTCAGGATCAAATAGTTAGTGAACTCAGTAGAAACCAAAACACTCTTGACCTTGTCCTCCCAAAGTATTGCCTCTACCTTTTCCACTCTCTTCGCTTCTCCTTCACTAGTTAAGTTGCACTATAAACTCATGATATTAACTCTACATAATCCCTGCAACCAATGCTGCCATTTCAAAGACTTCCAAAGGGCAACTCTTATACAGTTATATGATGAAGTCTCTAAATGTAGTCATGCCATCACCATCACTGACCCCAACACAGCAGTCAACTTCACTAATAAGTTTTATGTCCACTTAGATAAATGTATAGCTAACAATCCCAACTAGAGCCAAATACAATAGGCATGCAATAATAAAAATAATCTCCAAGCATCTCTTCCACTTCTGTGGAATTAACTCATCCGGCAGGTTAAGCGATTTCATTCAATACCTTCCTTCAACACAGACCTGGACAACTGCATCAATATTCAAATTTACCCAAGAACTGACTGTGTTCTACATTCTTGAGAAAAGAAATAAAGCCTGAAGGTAGGTATTGGCAAGGGGTATGTTGTCATTAGACTGCAATACTAGTATTTTAATTACATAGACAATCTGCACAACAAATCTCCAAACACTGGACTCATCTCAGTTTGGCTTCAACAAGGGCATGCTATGTGTATTCAAAATGGCAGACTTTTTTTGAAAAGGTCATCTAAGCAATGGATGAAGGTAAAATGGTACACAGTGCATACCATTACCTGGCCAAACCTTTTGACACAATCTGCCACTCAAGCATAGTAAAAGAGCCAAACAAACTTGGAATAAACCTCTACATCAACTATTGGGTTGTCAACTGCATCACACACAGGATGTAGGAGATCAAAATATGTGTAGTTATCTCCATAAACAGGCCAGTCACTAGTGGAGTCCCACAGGGTTCAAGGTCTGGGGCCTTTTCAGTTTGTCATTTACTTCTCTGAAGTAAAAGCCAATACCAAAGGATTCTGGAAGACTTAACTATGCAGATTACTGCAAGCTAGGAGCAGTCATTGAATCCACAAATGACTTAGCCATCCTTCAGGAAGGTTTGCTCCAAAAAGTAGCTGGTGCCAAAATCAAGGACTGAAGCTGAATGCCAAAAAATGCATTATTATATCCTTTGGGAAGATATCTACCATGTGGATCTACAACAGTGAAAATGCACCTCTAAGTGTTAACCCAGTTGTTTGTGATTTAAGAACATATTTGGACAGTGACCTAACTTTCAACTAGCATGGATCCACTGTCATAAGAAATCCTTCTATATTGTATAGCATATGCATTTTTATTAACTAACTAACAACTAGCTAACTTTATTAAAAAAAATTGCATTCTATTCATCTGCTTTTACTGTATTTGTATTTCTTCCTACTTTATTACTAGTGGCATTGACTATAACTCTGATCTGATATATATAACAATAAGTATCCTTTTCTGTGCACTTAAAGAGTTTTTTTGATTGTATCTGCTTTATTTTCTGAAAAAAAAACTTGTTTCCTACCTTTCTAAGCTAGTATACTCCAGTTTTTAGGTTAAGTGCTGAATTCAGGGCTGTGTTACAAATCTCTGTGTTTGCCCATGCCTTACTTGGATAGAAGGAAGGTTCTCTGTTCACCTGTGAGAGAGCCTATCTGTCCCTGGAGGAGTGGTTTCAGTCCAGAAATTAGTAGTTTATTGGCCATTTTGGGCTAATTTCTATCTCTTTCATTTGCCTGCTATAAATACCGCATTTGCCAAGTTTTGCATGCCAGGCAGCGCCGACTAGCTAGGGTATAACTATTTCCGGCTCCACAAAGTCTTCTCTTCAATTTTTTCCTTGGAACTAGACAAACCTTCAACTTAAGCACTCAAGCCATTCATTTCGCAGCCCAGCACTTGCTCAAAACTCATAGCAAGCACTTATAAAGCCTAGCACTAGACACTCCTATACTGTACAGAAGGACAAGGTGACAACATACTGGACCTGGTCATCACCAACATCAGTGACCGGTGCTCCACACTGGAGGTCAACTTCTCACTGGTTAGATCTGACCATAAACAAATCACTTTGGAAATCCACATTCCGGCCCCACCCCCAGACAAGGACACCACCGAGGTAGAAAGTTTCAAAGCCCCATGCTAAAAGATAATGTTTTCCAAGCTGCAAAATCCTTTACTAATGCATTCTATGGGTACCTACAAGAATGTATGGATCATGCTATCCCAAGCAAAACCAAGACTCACTCCTCTAAGAAAAGGAAACCAGTCTGGTGGACTCCTGCCATAAACAAGCTATACAATAGAAGGAGGAAACTAGTACAGAAAAGCAGAAAAGAGTAAAATCCCAAGAAGGGAAGACATCCCTGGTCAGTATCAGCAAGAAACTATGATCCCTCATAAAATAATCCAAGGCGAGTTTCGAAAGAAAAATTGCCAAGGACTCCAAAGATAACCACAAGGAATTCTTTAGCTATGTCAAGAATCTAAGTGGCAATGCTCAGATCTGCTCGGAGTTAGTGCAGAATGGTACAAAATAGTGAAAATACACTGAACTGAATGATATTGCCAACATCATGGCAGACAGGTTCAGTGCAAACTTCACCACCCTCTCACCCCCAAAAGGGCCCATAACCATACCAGAGGAATGTAGAACTTCTGAAATCACAGACACTCAGGTAAAAATAGCCCTCTCCAAAGCTAAAAACACAGCATCAATGGGACCGGACGGTGTCCCAGGCTGTGTCCTAAACAAGCTCAAAGACTAACTAACCCCTCACCTAAACACACTGTTCAAACTCAGCCTCTCCACAAGTTGCGTACCCACAGAGTGGTGCACAGCAACGGTTATTCCACTCTACAAAGGTGGAGGCACAACAGACCCCAGGAACTATTGCCCTATAAGCCTAACTAGCTTGGTCTGCAAGGCTAGAGAGCGCATCATCATGGAACTCATTAACAGAGACATTGGGAACCTCCAAACACTGGACCCTAATCAGTTCGGCTTTGGTAAGGGCAGATCATGCCTCCTAAACCTGGTGGACTTCTTTGCGACAGTTATCAAGGCTATAAATGAGGGAAAGGTGGTACACACAGCCTACCTAGACCTCGCAAAGGCCTTTAACACCATTCCCCATTCTGGTATTATAGACAAGCTTACCAGCCTGAACATAAACCCCTACGTCTCAAGATGGGTTGCCAACTGACTCATAGACAGAACTCACATGGTAAGAGTTGCAGGAGCTAGGTCTGACTCTAAACCGGTTACAAGTGGCATTTCCCAGGGCTTAGTCCTATGACCCCTCTTGTTTGGCATATACTTCTCAGAGGTACAGGCAAGCACAGGAGCACTATGGTTGACCAAGTTCACACATGACTGCAAACTAGGGACTATAATTGACTCTCTGGCTGACACAGACATCCTCCAAAAGGGTCTCAATGAGACGGACACCTGGTGTCAAAATCATGGCTTCAAGCTAAATGCCAAAAAATGCATAGACATCCCTAAAAAACAAAGTACCCACAAACTACCACATAGGTGGTAGTCCCCTAAATACAGAAGACATAATAAGGGTTCTGGGGAACCAAGTAGATAGTAAACTCTCCTTTGATAATCACATTGCCAAAGTGGTTAGAAAATCCTTTTACATGGCACACCTTATCACAAAAGGGTTCGCATCCAGATCAAAAGAGGTCATTGTGCCCCTCTACTCATCGCATATCAGACCCATCATAGAGTACAACACCCCATTTGGGATGTATCTTACAAGACACCTGCAACAGCTGGAAAGACCACAGAAGTACCTCATCAAAAGGATCACTGGCCTCAAACAGATGCCCTATGCAGCTCGACTGAAGAAACTCCAGCTGTAATCGGTTGCATACCGCCTACTCAAAGGTGATCTCTGCCTGACATACAAGGCCATGTCCAACCCAGAACTGATGGACATGCTCCACCTAAAGAAAAGCTTATCCCCTCAAGCCACATGCTCTAGAGATCTAAACCTCACCACAACAATAAATAGCATGTGCTGGAGGGATAGATTCCTGTCACAGAGACTTCCCATGCTTTGGAACATGATTCCAATCTACATTAGGCAGAGCTCCTCACTAACACTCTTCAAGAGAAACCTTGACGAGTGGATGGGAAACAGAAAGTTTACCTCGGGGATCACTTCAGTGGCTCTGCTGGACAGAGGCACAGGGAACTAATCTAAGGGGTGGCGGAAGCCAACACATTCTAGCTAGGCTTATAAATGCCTTTGGGCAGATAGCCTAGTACCTACTTATGAACCTATGAACCTATGAACAAAGGGATTGTTTTTGGAGCCAGGGAGAGAGAGAGAAATATAGATATAAATCTGTGGGTGTACTATACAAGGTTGACACCACATAAAGCTGATCATAAAAATATCAACTTCATATGGTTGAAAACATTAACCATGACGCACTACTACACAGCTCTGGGAATCAACCTTAGCACATGCAAAATCTAAAAGTAAAAATATGGCAAAACATATCCCCTGCTAATTACATATATTAAATCCAAGATTGCACAAAATTGGGTAAAGACAGATTCCACAACCACATGAATTGTGCAGTCTCACGCACCTGTCAGTCATCTCCTTAGCTGACAAAATATAGTTAAGTAAACAACTGTTGACCACACACTGAATCAACAGCCTCAGGTACTACTATACATATATATATATATATATATATATATATATATATATATATATATATATATGGGTGTGTATCACTTTACCCAAAACTCATTTCACCTAAACTCATTTCACCAAGACCAAATCACCTAAAGTTCATGTCACCTAAAACTCATTTCACCAAGATCAAATCACCTAAAGTTCATTTCACTGACAAGTAGTACTCTAAAGCAAGTCAATGGTATATGTCCTTTTCACCACTGTAGTGCAATTCTGGTGTTAGTATATATATATATATATATATATATATATATATATACATACACACACACACACACACACACATATATATATATATATATATATATATATATATTACGGGGGGGGGCAGCCCCCCACCTGGTTGTCTTTTACCAACTAATGTAAAACAAACCAGACACCATAAAACCAAAGTAGGTAGGGAGCTTTGCCCCTCCACATCCCCCAATGTGGGGGCTTGCACCCCCACCTCCCTAATTATATATACTAGCACCAGGATCACACTACAGTGGGGAAAAGGACATATACATTTGACTTGTCTTATTGTACTACTTGTCAGTGAAATGAGTTTTAGGTGAAATGAACTTTAGGTGATTTGGTCTTTGTGAAATGAGTTTAGGTGAAATGAGTTTTAGGTGAAGTGATACGTACCTATATATATATATATATATATATATATATATATATATATATATATATATATATATATATATATATATATATATATATATATAAGTCTACTTTAGATCACTGAAATCCCATTTCACTGAAATTCATTTCACTGAAACAAAATCACCTAATTTTCAAAATACTGCAAATTCATTTCACTGAATCTCATTTCACTGAATTGTAAGCTATAGACTTGATGTGGGTTTCTATTCAACTTTGACTTGTTTGTAATAGAAAGAATATCTGTAACTTACAGTGCTGACTGTCAGAATACCGATAGTTATGTGGAATGTGGTGTATTGTTTTCAAAATGTGGGTATGTCTCTTTACATTTGTATGGGAAGTATCTAAAGTAATATGGCGGATGTTTTCTGAATTCCCAGCAGTAGTGACTGTGTGTAGAGCACTGTGAGGCAAGTAAAAGGAATATGCCCTTTTCCTCATTGTAGTGTGATCCTGGAGTTAGTATATATAGTTGGGGGGGGGGGCACAGCCCTCCATGTTGGTTAATGTGGGGGGTGTAGCTCCCTACTTAGTTTGGTTTTATATTGTCTGGTTTCTGTTAAGAGGATAATTAAGTAGTTTTTAAGTTGTGGAAAGAGGTAGTGATTAGTGTTGTGAGTGTGTCTGTCTACGGTTTCCCATTTAGTCTTTTAAAATTTAACATTGTAAGCTGTCGGTGAAATGAGACTCAGTGGAGTGAGTTGTCAGTATTGTGAAATTTAGGTGATTTGGTCTCAGTGAAATGAAAGTCAATGAAATGGGATTTCAATTATCTAAAGCAGACACGTGTATGTGTATGTATATATATATATATATATATATATATATATATATATATATATATACTTTAGAAGCCTAAAAGCCCTTAACATTGAAATTCAAAACATTGAGACCAAAAGCTTGAAAATTCAAAACACTGAAAATTCCAAACATAGGTTATACCTAACCTAACCAACTTAACCTAGGTTGTCTTCCCATGACTTTGCATAAATTAGAGTCAGTTAATAGAATCGGACAATTTCTCTTTACGATGTCACAAACTTTATTAATGTCACTCGAATATGTTAAAATAACTCTACTATTACTACCTGTTTCACTTACCCCAACTTCTATCAGTGGTTGTACTATTCTCTCAGAGAAATAAGGCCTACTACTATTATTTCTTGAACTTGTAACATCTTCAATAGCCTGCTCGATATCACTTGTTTTATATCCCCTGTTCAACAATTCAACTCGCAGGTTGTCTAGGACTTTCTCAAGGTATTCTGAATCTGTATGCAACCTCATATACCTTAACATTTGGTTCTTAACAACATTTCTTAGAATATGTCTTGGGTGCATACTTTTTCTGTGAAGTAAGTTATTCTTGTTACAAGGTTTCCTATAGATGCTAGTAGAAAGATGACCAAACATATTTTTGTTCACAGTTGTGTCCAAATAATCCATACTCTCACTAGAATAATGTACAGCA
Source organism: Protopterus annectens (assembly GCF_019279795.1). NCBI lineage: Eukaryota > Metazoa > Chordata > Ceratodontiformes > Protopteridae > Protopterus > Protopterus annectens. Next base: position 1,141,906,832 of record NC_056730.1, read on the forward strand.
AATGATCAAAAAGACATCATATCCTCTAAATATCAAACACCAAAGTAATTCTGTCGTACCATGCCAAACAAAAAATATGTCATCTACAAAGCGTCTGTAGAATTTAATGTACACCTTGTAACATTCATCATTGAAAACAGATTGCTGTTCCCACTGTGCAAGAATATTAGCAATAGGTTGCATTTCTATTTTTACGATCTCCTTATGACAGGCCAAATACATATTTTTTGTTTGGCATGGTATGGCTGAATTACTGTTGGTGTTTGTACGATATTTAGGGGGTACAACATCTTTTTTGTCATTTGCTGTGCATTATTCTAGTGAGAGTATGGATTATTTGGACACAGCTTTGAACAAAAATATGTTTGGTCATCTTTCTACTAGCATGTATAGGAAACCTTGTAGAAAGAATAACTTACTTCACAGAACAAGTATGCACCCAAGACATATTCCAAGAAATATTAAGAACCAGGTGTTACAGTGTATGAGGTTGCATACAGATTCAGAATACCTTGAGAAAGCCCTAGACAACCTGTGAGTTGAATTGTTGAACAGGGGATATAAAATAAGTGCTATCGAATGAGCAAATGAAGATGTTACAAGGTCAAAAAATAATAGTAGTAGGTTTTATTTCTCTGAAAGAATAGTGCAACCACTGAGAAGTTGGGGTAAGTGAAATAGGAAGTAATAGTTGAGTTATTTTAACATATTCGAGTGACATTAATAAGGTTTGTGACATCATAAAGAGAAATTGGCTGATTCCATTAACTGACTGTGATTTACGCAAAGTCATAGGAAGACAACCTAGGTTTGCATTTAAGAATAATAGATCTTTGAAGCAGTGTATGTGTTATAAGCATACTCAGGCCACTAGGATACGTTCAGAGTGGAATGGTACATTTGCTTGTAGATCTTGTAAGGCATGTAAATATATATGGTCAGCTAGTGAAATTGTTCACCCTAGGACAAAATATCCCATTGAGTTTCCCTTTTATGCTGATTGTTACAAAAATATAGTTTACTTTGCAAAGTGTTGTTTATGTGATAGTTTCTATGTGAGTAAAACCAATCGGACCCTGAAGGAGAGGGTGCAAGAGCATTTAAATGATATTGGAAATGTCAAGTTAACTAATGCCCTAGCTAAACATGTGTATGAGGTTGGAGAATCCCATAGTTTTAAGTTTTTAGTGCTGCAGAAAGTGAATGGTATTATAAGAGAGGGAGATATATCTAACGAAACAGAATATGTGGAGCTAAGGTGGATAATACAACTGAATGCTACCCCACCCCCCAGGTCTTAAGAATGCTGCCTCCTTAAAACCTATGTTGAAGAAAAGAGGTTTAAAACACTGAACAGGGTCATATGACTGTGTTTTTAATTTTGATTGGCTAATTTGTTTTATATAAAGTTTTTGATAATGTTTTTATATTATGGTCTGAAGATGTTTGTGTTTTTCCATTAAACTGACATCTTCAGGCTTTGTTGGACATCTTATTGCTTGGTATTGATTCGTTTGGACTTTGTCTGGGTTCCACTGTATTGTTTTATTCATTACAATAAGGAGAATGATGCCTGTTTATGCTGATAAGTTGCATTGTTCATTAGTCAGATTGTGAAAGAGACAGGATATGTTATGTAATGAATCTAAATAGTAACTTCACTGAACATCGTCGTGCCAACTCTCCCAGATTGGTTTGCAGACATTCCTGCCCTACAGTAGCTCTTATTTCCTGCCTCAGATCCCATTCTCAGTGACCCATCTCTGGTATCTGATTTAATATTCCAAGTCAATCACTAAGAGAGTCAACATTTGAATCTTTACCATACGGCATCAGCTCAGCCAGTACAATCACCCTAAAGCCCCCAGTATTGATTCGAGTGACTGTTGTGAGTATCCCCATTGAACAGTTTTACGAATTTCTTATTTGGCTCACTCCCTGTATGTTCATCTCCATTGCTGCCTCTGTACTTCTCTTATTCCCCTGTTATGACTTTAATTTCATTCTGCTAATGATGCATCCCCCTTGTGCCTGGCCATCTTCACCCCAATCCCTCCATCTCTTAATCCTCCTTGTTTCTCTTCTTTTTCTTCATCTTCTTCCTTTAGCTGAATGTTTATATCAGTAATGAGTGAATCACTACAGGAGAATGTGCCAAACCATAAGAGAGTTTTCAGAATTTCTTCTACTCATATAACACCCTAGTGACTACAGTAGATATCTTTAAAACAAAAGCTATCTACATAAATACATGCCTTATAACATATACATGCTATAGAAATAACAAGAAAACAGGCTAAAGATTAATAGGAAATTTTTTCAATGACTTGATACAGTCATTGAAAGCTTACCTTATTATCCACACACCATAATGTACCATCTAAGCATGTTTTTGACTTTACATTAAAAATGTGCAGACAACTTGCAACAACCACTAGCTAAAAACCTCACAATAATAAACAAGACTGATTACAGTGCTAAAGATGCACATTGAGTGCCCAACCAACAAATCTAGCAAAATGATTTACTATACAAATTAATATTTATATACCTTTCAAGCAGTAGGTTTTATCAGGAAATTAAATTGCCATTCATGTCTTTGTTGATAGAACATCTATACCTGAATCTCTTTAGGTTTGTATCAACTCAAGAACCTCATAAAGTAACAAAAAGTACAGTTGATACAACAAGCAGCTACTAGTTAAAAAGTGCAATAAAACCATCTGCAGTGAAAATGGCACTTCAAGTCAGGCCCTGGCCGTACTCTTTGGCTAACATGAAGGCATTCTAAAAGGAAACTGCGTATGCCTTTTGTTAAATAAAATTAAGAATTCAATACACAGGAGGTTCAGATTCAAAAGTTTACTAGTGTACACCAGAAGGCAAAAAAACGTACAAGTACAGAATTTTGTCTGACATGAAACAGGAAGCACACAATTTTATATAGGTTTAACATTTAGCTATGCCCACCTTACTGACATGATATGTCACAGGGCATCTACATCACTTTAGCTTGCAAGCCTCTATTCTTTTAATCTGCTGATGCAGTATATTTTAAAAAACTTTTCCTCTAGATACAATACGGCCTTGCTATCCAGCTGGTCAGTCATAATGTCTTTCTGTAAAGTTACTTGTTCAAGGTTTCATATCAGTTCGAATACAATAGCAGCTTCAGTCTTTTAATGTATGTCTTTGTTCTCTGTTATACTTTCTCACACAGCTGTGTGCTATCTAAGTAACACATATACAAGGCCAGATCATTCCAACGGGAAAGAGCAGAAGATTTCATTATTTCACACATTTAATTTCCTGACCCAGCAGATAATCACTTGTGAAAAGCATAAACATTAAAACTTGCTAAGCTAGCATTCTGTCAGGGTCAGGGATCAGCTTTTGCTTCAAGCCACACTGCAGTTTCAAAACTACTTCACATTTAGACATGAATTAATTTTACTACTATATGATTAATAGAATAAAATGCATTATATACTATTTTGCTTTTAAACTAGCATTTCTCATGTATTCAAATACACATTTTTCTAACATTTCCCCCCCTATTCATACTTTTTATTCTATTTTGAAGTATGCATAGTGTCATTTCATCTCCTAGCCTTTTCTGCTCAGGATTTTCAGCTAGGTGAGTCATTCAATCTATACTTCAGAAAAAGCGTCATCTGAAATCAATCTTTCAATTTCAATATCTTGGTAGAAAGTTTCAGTAACAGGCACATCAACAAAATCTTTGATTAATCTTTTCATGCAGGGAATTCCACAGCAAACACATGCTTCTATTAGGAGTATACCCACACAAATGGCAATTAGAATATTCATTAGGATGGAACCCCACCCCCCAAATAGATTCTGGAAAAAGTCCATCAGTGGGTTTGGGCCTGGTTCAGTCATGGCTGATACTTGCTGAATTACCTCTAGATGATTATTTATCTCATGACGATTGTCAGGAATAAAAGCACAGCATTCTTCTTTGATAAGCGCGCACGTACCACCTCTCGCCGCTAGGGTGAAGTCAAGAGCCATCCGATTTTGTAACACAACAGTTCTCATTGCATTCAGTTCATCAGTCACCAATTCTAGGGCGGAAAAAGTTGCATTACTCATTACCTCGAGAAGTTTCGACAACTTCCTCAGCTCCCAGATCGATTCGACTGCTCCATAGGCTGGGAGTATTCCTGCCCATGATATAACACTGTCACTCAAGTCCATATGAGTCAATTCACTTTTGTCTTTTACTGAATTATGGTCTTTCCAACCAGCTTTGATCTTCCCAACTGGATTCACAGGTTTCTTAACTGGACCTTCGGATTTTCGAGCTGTTTCCCTTACGTTTCGTATCTTACCCAAAGGTAATTCTGCAGTATGTCTTATTGCCGGAACCAAGTAACCCAAAAAACAACTGCTGGACCAATTCTCAGGTAACCATTTATATGCCTTTTTCCCACAAATAAAATAACAGTTTTCTACTTTAGTACTAATACGCATCAGCCCTGCATGAAACATTTTCTGATCTATAACTGACAATTGTTTAAACAAAACTGGATTTTTTTGAATGTCACTCATAGTTGTTTTCAATGAGTTTAAATACGAGTCATAATTAGTATTGCAAAAAGTATTGCCATTACTATTCTTAATATAACATCGGTAAGATATGGTTATATTGCAATTGCTCCAGCCCACCTGGAGAGTGTCATTTTTATAGAAACATACAACTCCTTTTTGTGTGACAGGTAAAAATAAAGCTATTTTGTCCTGTGATCTCGCAGTTCCTGTGTCGAAAAGTAAATTCTCCCAAGTCTCATTTATCCCCAAGGGGACAGCGGACATTACCAGTCCTCCATATGCTGTTGGTATAGCTGTACAAACCCAGCAATTTGAAATGTTCATAGTCTCTGCATACACACGTTTCATGGCCAGGTATGTGTTAAAATTTGGATGCCAGTCTATAGACGTTTCATCACGCCTTCCCACTTTCACTTGTGTGGATGTGTGTAGGATAAACCACAGCAAGAGGAAAATTGTCACAATTACAGTTAATAAATGTACACACAACAAAATGATTATGCAACATCTCTGGGGTTGATCTAAACTTCTATTCACTTTGTTTTTGGCCATCTCGGTCTGGTTGTGTATCAGTCACAAAGTTTTTATCAAGTTGAAAGTTCTTTACCAGTTTACAATGCGTCAAATGAACTCAGGATGTCCTCTCGGCCACTCTAACTGCAGTAGGCGTTGCCAGCAGAACCTGGTACAGTCTCTCCCACTTTGGACTCGCCCAATTCTTCCTTTTCGTCACTTTCAGCCAGACCTATGTCCCAGGAGCCAAGACTGCTTCCACCGGTCTGGTCTGTTCCTTATCTGAAAGAGTTAAACTGCAAAACAGATTTATTTGTTAACAGTTTCTTCATATAACTAGCTAATGAACTGTCAGCCTCCTGCTCTGCAGGCATGAGAGCTTTCCACTGAGGCACATAATATGCTCTCCCAAAAGTTATTTCAAAGGGAGTTAAACCCTTTACATTTGGAACCGTTCTCATACTCAGCAGTGCTAAAGGCAGACTGTATATCCAATTCTTTTGGGTCTCTTCTACTAGCTTCCTTAACTTGTTTTTTAAGGTACCATTGTACCTTTCCACCAGTCCTGCTGACTGTGGGTGGTAAGCACAATGGTTCTTTAAGGAGATACCAAAAAATCTCCCAAGCTGGTGAATCGTCTGATTCACAAAATGTATGCCATTGTCACTATAAATCCTCTCCGGAATGCCAAATCTAGGGATTACTTCTTTTATCAGGGCTTTCGCCACTGTTGCTGCATCCGGGTTTTGGTTGGAAAAGCTTCTACCCATTTAGAAAACATGTCTACAATAACTAAACAAAACTTTTTCCCTTCACATTTATTCAATTCTATGAAATCCATACAAATAGTATGGAACGGGTATGGTGGTACAGGAAAACTTCCTTGCTTGGTTTTAAATGCTCCTTGTGCATGATGCTTGTTACAAGTATGACAAGCTGCACAAAATTTTTTTGTGTAGTTTGTGTATCCGTATGTTTGGAATATTCGATTTACTAACTGTACCATCCCCCCTGTTGAGACATGGCACTGCCCATGGCTCAACAAAGCTGCATATCTAAATAAATTAGACAGCAATATCGGTTTTCTTTCTTTGGAAATGTACAGTCCATTCTCAAGAATTGCACCTCGTTTTACCCATTTTTGTTTTTCTGCTTTTGTAGTAAGCGTCTGCATTGTTTTTAACATGTCTAAATCTAAAATCTCAGAGGGTTGTAATTCCTCATTTAAATAAAAGTTTCTGAGTCTGAGGCTGCTTACTTTGCAGCTGCATCAGCTCGTGCATTGCCTTTTGAAATCGTATCCTGCTGTTTTGTATGAGCTACACATTTACAAATAGCTACTTTGGTAGGTAACTGAATAGATTCTAATAACTCCAAAATAAATTGTGCATGATTAATAGGTTTTCCACTAGATGTTATAATTCGTCTATTTTTCCATTGTTGTGCAAATACATGTACTGTAGAAAAAGCATACTGACTGTCAGTATATATGTTTACACACTTGTTTTTTGCTAAAGTACATGCCCTTGTCAAAGCTATCAATTCCGCTGCTTGTGCAGATAAGTTGTGTGGTAAGGATTGAGCTTCTAAAATTTCATTGTCTGTAACTACTGCATACCCTACCAGATTCTTCCCTGTAGGACCCCTTCTGCATGAGCCGTCCATGTAATATGTCACCTCGGCATTATCCAAAGGCATATCTGTAAGATCTTGTCTATGTAAAGCTAACTGTTCAATTTCCTGCAGGCAGCTGTGTGGTGTGCCCTCCACAGGAGTTGGAAGTAATGTCGATGGATTCAATGTCGTACATTGTTCAATTGTCATATGAGGTTGGCTCAGCAGTATAGTCATACATGAAAGATGTCTAGCAGGAGAAAGGTATGCTACTTTCTCTTGCAGTAAAATTATTGCAACTGCATGAGGCACTCTCAATGTGAGAGGGTGGAATAACACCACTGAGGCCGAAGCCTGTACTGCCATTGCGGCTACAGCTACTGCTTGTACACAGTGAGGGAAGGATCGTGCCACTGGGTCTAACTGTGATGAATAGTAGGCTATGGGGCGTTGCTTGTCCCCATGTTGTTGTGTCAGTACTGATGTCATATATCCTTGCTTACAATCTACGGTCTGAAAGAACCGTTTGTGATAATCTGGAAGTCCTAAAACTAATGAAGAAGCTATCAACTGCTTCAACCTGCAGAAAGCCGTTTCTGCTTCAGTTGTCCATTGTAAAATATCTTGTGCTGTCATTGGTGTCTTATATATCAAGTCAGTCAGTGGAGCAGATTCCAAAGCATAATTTGGTATCCAGCTCTGACAAAAATTAGTTGTATCTAAGAAAGACATCATTTCTTTCTTGGTTGTTGGTTTGGGTGCTTGCAAAATCGCTGTTTTTCTTTCCTCATCTAGTATTCTACCTTCATTGGATATTGCATATCCCAAGTATCTAACTTGTTTTCTCCAAAGTTGTAACTTACTTTTGTTTACTTTGTGTCCTTGTGTTGCTAAAAATTTCAATAATGCTACAGTATCCTCCCTGCACTGTTGCTGGGTGGGGGCTGCTAGCAAGATGTCATCTACATAAAGTAGAATTTGACTACCTCCCAGTGGGGTAAATCCTGCCTGGTTGCTAGCCATTTCTTGTGCAAATATTGTTGGGCTCTCACAATATCCCTGTGGTAGTTGAGTATACGTATACCTTTTACCCTGAAATGTAAATGCAAACCAATATTGACTATCAGGATGTATAGGTATTGAAAAGAAAGCATTGCTAATATCTACCACAGAGAAATACTTATGTTGCGGTTCTAAATCATTTAACAACGTATGTGGGTCTGGCACCGTGGGTGCTCTAGGTATTACTGCATTGCTAATATCTACCACAGAGAAATACTTATGTTGTGGTTCTAAATCATTTAACAACGTATGTGGGTCTGGCACCGTGGGTGCTCTAGGTATTACTGCATTATTTACAGCTTGTAAATCTTGTACCATCCGCCATTCCCCGTTTGCTTTTTTAACAGGAAATAGGGGTGTATTACATGGTGAATCAGGAGATTCTACCAGTACTCCTTCTTTGAGTAATGCTGCTATTATAGGCTTAATTCCTATTTCTGCATCCTTTCTCAAAGGGTATTGTCTTTTCTGTGGTCTAAAAGCTGACTTTGGGGTAATTGTAACTGGTCCTGCTGTTCGAATAAGTCCTACATCTGACTTGCCTGTTGACCAGAGAGTTGTTGGAATTTCACATAAGGTCTTTTCTTCTTCTTCTAACAAGAATGCTAATCAGCTGTCCTCACTAGATTGCAAGTGTACAGCTGGATGTGTCTGTGTCAACCAATTCAGTTTTTGTTTTTGTATCCCTTGTTCTGATAATTCTAAATCAGTCTGTTTCTCCCATCTTGTTACTTTTTCTCCTAAATCTGCCCATTTGACACTTTTGTTCTTTGTCAAGCTGACATGTGGCAACCAGTTTGATCTACACAATGCAAGGAATTCTTGAGGTAACGAACAGCTAACTACACTGTTTCCCTCAGTATCCCAGTACAAAGTATGCAAAACCAATCAAGTTGCACAATTTCTAAACAATTCTTGCTCATATTCTCTATCAGGTCCTGGTGTAGTACAGTAGTATAGAGTACAGTGTAACAAATGCTGTCGATCAGTGTCAAGGGAGGGGGCTTTACTGATGGCTACGTTCATCAGTTCCTCGGTTACTGCCCCTGGACCAGTCGTAACTAGATCCTGGCTGTACCAGTAGAAAGTTTCACCCTCCGGTCGCACTACAAAGGTATCCATTTGTCTCTGTGCCTCATTGGAACTACTGCTATGCCAAATATCTGCATAAGGTCCCTGCCCAATAGGTTTAATGGACACTTTGCAGAAACAACTATTTTACTTCTCTGGGTCATACCTGAAACAGGGTCAGTTATTGCTATATCATGGGAAACTGGTTCCCTGTATAGCTGTCCATTTGCGGCTTTTACTAGTATATAATCAGGTGATTCGGAATGTTCTGGTAACTTGGAGGGGTGTATCAAAGTCCGTGACGCTCCTGAGTCACACAGGAATTTGATTTTCCTTCCCTCCACCAGAAGTGTAACTTCCGGTGTCGTATCCGCTAAGTAGAGCTCTAAGCTCAATAATGCTAAGTCCAAAATTTCACTTTCTTCATCCTCCATATCTATTTGCACTTCCTCTACTCCTTCTATCACATTTACATTTACTTTTTGTTTCTTAACTTTTCCTGATGATTTCTGACTTTCACTTGATGTATCCTCATTATCATATAGTCAGTCCTCATCTCCCTTATCTTCTGTAATTACCTTTTTGTTTTGCCTACAATCCCTTGCTAGATGCCCTTTTTTCCCCGCATTTGAAGCATTCACCTCTCTTTTTCCTCTCTTCAAAATCTTCTGATCGTTTGTCAGACTGTTTGTTTCCCTGGGCATTCTTCTTGCCCTTTTTACCTGACTGTAATACAAATACTTCAGCTCCGTCTTCAGCAGTGAAGACTTGTGCCTTCTTTTTCTTTTTACTATTAAAATGTCTCTCAGCATGTCTAGCTTATTCGAGTAAGGCTTATAGCCTCCTTGTTCGATGATCTATCATATGCTTCGTAATGAAGCTACTAATAGGTGCAATGCAACCCTTCAAAAATGCATTTTTTAATTGTTGTTCATACGGGGAATCATTAGTTTGGTTCTCAGGAACCGACATACCACTATGATTATTAAAACATTCCAATAATCTAGCATAATATCCATCTATTGTCTCATTTTCCTGTTGTATGCATTGATTAATGCAAGTCCAGTCTGCTCTAGGTTTCCATTTCTCAGAGATTCGGTCTGTCAGACCTTTTACTCTGTTGTCTAACTCTGCGTCACTATGTGGGAGTGGTCTAAGCTCTGCATTACGAGGATTCCAGGTGCCACAAATCATGTGCCAATCTGGACCTATAATTTGTCTTATTACTTTTTCTACTTCTTCCCCATTCAAGTGGTAACTTAACCTCATGCCTTGTAAATCTTCTAAAAATTTCGTAAAATTAACTTTCAGATGGGGGATTCCCTCAGTAGCCTTTTGGATGTCCTCCGGTGTCCATGGTCTATATACTAAGAGTGTTGGGTCCTACCCTTCCTGTCCTGCCTGAGGATTTGGAACTTCTATAAGTGGGCATATTTCTTCTTCACTCTCATCCTGTAGATTTCTCTTTGTTTGGTATGATTCTGTGTCCCTTTGTGTTTTACGTGTTCGGGACCTAGTCTCAATAGGATCTCTAACAAATGGTTGTGGTCTTACTGAAACTTCAGGATAACGCGGAGGTGGACCAGCCTGTCCACTCGCTTCATATCCTGAAAAGGGTAAGGAAGGGAGTAAGGGAGGAGGAGGAGGAGCTGTCGCTATTACCAAGTTATTATCCTCTTTGTCTAAAAATAATGTTTTTGAATTTTTAAGCTTCTGTTCTCTACGATTTGCTTCCTCAATCCACCTGTGTGCTTGAGGAATGCATAGTTGGAGATGCTTTTTTGCCTGACCTCCTGCATCAGATTTAAGTTGTTTAAGGAGTTTAACTAGTGAAGGTTTATCTAGTTTACCATCAAATTCATATTTATTAACCCATTTCTATAATACCTAACGTTATCAGAACGTTGTAATTGCATGTATTTTGCGTCTTCGGTTAGGGGCGGATCTCGCAAGGTTTTAGTGCACTGATTACCCATGTCAAAGAAAATGTTACGTAACCCTTTTTTATCATGTGATATCAAGTTCTTAGTTCCTGTTTACAGTTTATCTAGAATAACTGTCTACTTTATTCTGTTACCCTGATCTATGACCAAATATACAGTACTTCCTTTTGTCCCTGATCTGCAAAACAAATCTTGACAACAATATACTGTAACCTAGTCCCTGATCTAAAACAGAAAAAAGGCAAATTCTTCCTACCTGAGCCTTCAGTATTGAAAAATCATTCAAGTTCCGCTCTTTGGCCACAGATCAGAAAGTGGCCAGCCTGTTTACACATGACAATTCAGTCGGAGGTCTTTTCACTCAAGAAGAACCATTTCGGTAACTTCTCCTGCGCAGTATTCAACCACCGATACGCTCTGATCTGCAGCTTACCAAGGGGAATTCCATCTCGAAAGGACCAAACTGTTAAATAAAATTAAGAATTCAATACACAGGAGGTTCAGATTCAAAAGTTTACTAGTGTAAACCAGGAGGCAAAAAACGTACAAGTACAGAATTTTGTCTGACATGAAACAGGAAGCACACAATTTTATATATGTTTAACATTTAGCTATGCCCACCTTACTGATGTGATATGTCACAGGGCATCTACATCACTTTATCTTACAAGCCTCTATTCTTTTAATCTGCTGATGCAGTATATTTTAAAAAACTTTTCCTCTAGATACAATACGGCCTTGCCATCCAGCTGGTCAGTCATAATGTCTTTCTGTGAAGTTACTTGTTCAAGGTTTCATATCAGTTCGAATACAATAGCAGCGTCAGTCTTTTAATGTATGTCTTTGTTCTCTGTTATACTTTCTCACACAGCTGCATGCTATCTAAGTAACACATATACAAGGCCAGATCATTCCAACGGGAAAGAGCAGAAGATTTCATTATTTCACACATTTAATTTCCTGACCCAGCAGATAATCACTTGTGAAAAGCATAAACATTAAAACTTGCTAAGCTAGCATTCTGTCAGGGTCAGGGATCAGCTTTTGTTTCAAGCCACACTGCAGTTTCAAAACTACTTCACATTTAGACATGAATTAATTTTACTACTATATGATTAATAGAATAAAATGCATTATATACTACTTTGCTTTTAAACTAGCATTTCTCATGTATTCACATACACATTTTTCTAACACCTTTCATTTGTCTATCATTAGTATGCTGGTTCACATATTGATAACCATACATAAGCATCTGAGTGGTCTATACACAGCTACTATAACAGGGAACAGTACCATATTCAGCTTACCCCTTCCATCTGATAAGCAAGATATGGGTCTTGGACTGACTGCTGGTCTGGACTCCCTTTTCTGTTTCTCTGTTTTCATTAAGAAAAGTTAAATAACAGTAAGTTAAGTTAATACAAGTTATATAAGTTATGCAATACTTTATTATTTTATTTTCAAAATAATTATTACTACTTTTTAATGAACGTATAGCCCTCCAGTCACATGAATGAGTTTATGATCATGTTAAGGAGCATCAGAATATTGATGACCAGAATCCTGAGACAAACATAAATGCTTAAACCTATACAATCACATTTCCAGACTAGGGTGTTTTAACAAATGCTTCTTAGATACATTCATTACAAAGATAGACTAGAGTTAAGGCCAAACCATTTTGCTTGCATCATGCCTGAAATCAAATCATTTATACACCTAAAAAAAATACTGCTTGGAAAAACTGTCTATATAAGAGCAACCACCAGATGCAATTTCTCTACTATGATATTAGAAGAAAAGTGAAAACTGTCACTCCTTGATGAGAAAACCTTCTGTGATGATGTGAGGTATTGCCAGTTATGCCAGGAGATATAGGGTAGTGGATGTGTATCATATGCCAGCACAGCTAGCTGGAATTTTGTAAAGAATTATATGTCATTTGTATATCAAACTGATTTGAACAGATGGTTGTATTGACAAATGTATTTGTAAAGTTGTTTGTATTAAAAATCTAACAACAGTGGTTCTGACTATTGTAACTGGAATAAACATATATGTTAACAGATGATACTGGAAGAGAAGAGGTTAAGATCAGCTCCAGCTAGCTTTGAAAATAGTATAAAATTAATTTATTTAATGTAGTCCATAAAGATTGTATCCTACAGTGCTGATTGCAGCCAGAGGCAAAATGTCTAGAAAAACAATTCTGTATTGTCTTTAGCAGTGAACTAATTGCTACTCTGGAAGAGCAGACGTTTGAAATTGTTTTATGACTTCCAGAAGCTGCATCAGCTCTTAGCAAGCACTATGTGTGTGTATTATTGACACATATGCGCTAAATCCTGGAAGTTTCTAGCAATGGTGATATGGTATGAAACAGAGTCAGATGATCAGATGTGATGTCATTCTGTAATCCATCACTAAAATGTTTTAATACTAGGTGAGATTGAGGTCTCAGGCACTCTGTTTTTGTAACCTGACAAAGAAGGACCCCTCACCTACTTCATCTTGCCTTGTTCTAGTAAGTGACCAGGGAATAGTATTTATTTACCTCATTCAGGAAAATATAGTGAGATTAGTTAAGTACTGTTTTTCTGTATCTGTGTGAATCTATTCATCTTACCCTTGTAAGATCCTTAGAGTAGCTGGCTTTGGAGAGTCCTGGTGGCAGTAATTATCTTATAGTCTGGGCAGAGGGGCATAGCTAGTAAATCTGTGCCAGACATTCCCAGGTGTGTGTGTGTGTGTGTGTGTGTGTGTGTGTGTGTGTGTGTGTGTGTGTGTGTGTGTGTGTGTGTGTGTGTGTGCGTGTGTGTGTACATGTGTGTGTGAAAATCAAATCTCAAAGAGTGTGTGTGTCAGCTACTTGGAGCAGGAATACAGAGCAGTGGTTTCACAGAGAGGTTGGGGAAGGACTTGGCCTGGGACATTTGGTTGAGGACTCAACTCTATAGCTGTGCCAGTGGAGAGTCTTACAGGGGGCCTGAGAAAGAGCGAGAAACCCAGACCCCAGACTGAGTGTGTTTCCTGTGTGCTCTTAATGGAAATTGTTCTTGATGAGAAAGCTGCATCTGAAAATACTGTATGTATTTATTTTTGTTTCAAGTGAATGTCTCTCTCCAGTGTCAGTGGTGAGGATTCAAGCTCCATGATTACTGGCCCAGAGTGGGGAAGGTGTACTTTCTTTTTCAAAAAGTAAAGTAGATTTATTAACACTTTTTTTTTTAATCTGTCACCAATTAGTCCAGGTGGGGAAGTTTAGCTATTTACCATAAATGAATGATCAGCTAATGACACTATGAATAATTAAGTCACCTTTGTTTAAAAGCAATGTTATCTGTTTCATTACCTACTGATGCCCATAACAAGCCATAAGCATTATTAAAACAACCTTTGCCTTCAAAATCTCATCTCCTCTTACTATTGACTTAGTGCATAGACCTCTAACCAAGAAGAAACCCAACTCTACAACAATCAAGTTGGTCTTTCCAGATTCTGGCATTTAATAAGATCACTTATCCAGTCTTATTAACAGGTCCATCAGTGAGGTTTATGTCTCCAAAAGTTAGACATCTTGCATCATTTTCTCCTTCATAAGGACCCTACCTCAGCTGGTCTGTCTAATAAACAACACATTGCCTTTCCAAGTTTTTCAAAAGATGTATACTGAAGCAATTCCCTAACTACATAGATACATGCAATTGCCTAATGCCTACTGGGACAGTACATCTTGCCTAATGTGGTCAATGATGGAAAAAACATATGATAGCACAATGGTCAGTACACTCTTTTTAATTTTTTGCAAAGCATTCAGCATGGTTTCTCACTACATGGTTGTAATGTGCCTAGCTGATCTTGGCATCATTTCTTAAGTATCGCTCTGGTTGCTAAAAATATCTTTAACAGATCATATACATTTATACTAACATTAGCAAAGATCAATATTGTTACTTTCTTTTTCATATATGTGCCAATAGCACTTACACCACTTTCCTACAATCCCAGTTGGTCCAGCAGGCAGATGATTGACCCTCATGTTTGCTACAAATACCACAAATAAAGTTGATACCTACCCGCCTTGTAAGAATCAAGGCTGGTTGTTAGCATCAGAACAAGGAATAAATCCCTACATAACCCACTTGACAGTCTCAGCGATGATCTCGTCTCATTTCACCACTCTTCAATAAGACTAAAGCCATGTTGTTCTCCAAATGCTTATGAAATTCTGTAAACAGCAATAACTTCTGCATCCTCATGGCTTCTGGCATTAAAACAGAAATAACTGATATTGTCATCAATTAGAGGTAGTCATGAATTGAAACTTGAAGTATGACCATCATATCAGTAAGAAAATGATGAAGTAAAAGCTAGGGCCATTTTAGTAAATCTATTCTTAAACAAACAAGTTAATTTTAACACTGTCATTTCACTCATGCCTGCTAGTTTCCTATATTCCAGCCCTATTTTCATCAAATTCAACAACTCTTAGCTTATTAAACTGAAACAGAACTTGAATGAAAATACCAAATTCTGGGTCAATGTTCCAAGCAGAATCCATCGCTGCCACAGACTTAATAAAATTGCCTATTGTCATGCTCACTCATTCCTCATTCTTATCTAGGCTAAATTTGCTCAGCACGTTCTGTACACATCTGATATCTGCTCTGCTATCCAGTCATGTAGCCAGAGGTACACCCCCATGTGTAGCCTTAAGCCAGAGTCCCAGCAATTGACCAAAGCTATGACATTGAGGTAGCTGCACAAGAACCCCCCCCCCTTCTTGGTTTATAAAGGCAAATTCTGAAAGATAGTTTTACATAAAATTAAAATGATTTCTAAGATTAATTAGTTTAAAAGAATAGCAAAATGTAATGTCTTCACAAACTGGATTGGCAGTATCCCTTAGGTATCAGCTAACCAACTTATTTTGCCAGAGTCCTGTAAAAAGTGTCTGAGGATCAAAACTTCTTGTTAGATTCCAGCATCCCTGATACTCTCAGTTTCCCCTACTACTGCCATTATCTATATCTCCACCGGATATTGATTATTATTTCACATCCATGGTGGTGCAGTGGTTAGCATTGCCGCCTCACAGCAAGAGGTTTTCCCATTTGATTCTCAGCTGGAGCTCCTTCTGTGTGGAGTCTGCATGTCTTCACCACGTGTGTACATACTGAGACCAAAATAATAGCCCTCACTTATAAATTTGTAAATTAAGTTGTGAACTATCTGTTATGTCTAAATGGTTTAAGGATCACAAGTCTAGTTTGTAGCCTAATTAATTTACTTTATCCATCACTGAATTATTAATTTCCATTGTCAGTCTCATCTGTGTCACTATTCTTTACTACTTTGTATTAAACAATGATTCTCTTTGCATATCATGTCATTGCAGTATACCCCATTCTTTATTATATAAATTTGTAACACGCAAAACATAGGTAGTTATAAGCACCTGTTATTGGAAACAACAGACTATGTGCACATATCTACCTGGCAGATTGCTTTTTGCATTTACATTGCTGATACTTATCTACGTGTCAGTGACTATACATGCAGTGACTGGTATATTCCTCTGTTCTGATGATTATTTACATATCTAATTTCCAGTGATTCAGCTGAAACTAGAGTTAGTCCAGTCTGTCACTGCCAGTTAACAGATGCAAATCAATAAGGAAATAAAAGCTACAGTTATATTAATAAGTGATCAAACAATACATCACATAATTTTTAAGGATCAACAAGAAAAACTGGTACTCTATTTTTCCAAAATATGAATGTAAAGTTAATACGTAATATTGCATACTAATTTTATATGCAGACTATGTAAAGAGCTAATAGTAATATGTAATTATTGACTTGTTTCTAGTCATTCGCAGATGTTTGTGAGTCAGTGTATTAGCCATCGCATTACGTATGAAACCACACCTGTTTATAAAGCCAACAGGGCACTGACATCATTTATCTGAATAGGTGGGGAAATACTGACTTGTCTGATGCCTGTGGCACTCTGAGAGACAGTTCATATGCCTTCAGAGGTTTTGGTTGCACAACTCTTGTTGGTACAGAATGGAAAAACTAAATGACTTGCTGCTAAACCAGCAAAGAAAGGTTTTAGAAGTAACACAATTCAGAAATGAGGAAGTGTGTAACCGGCAATAACTAACCTCAGCATGATTAAAACTAAAAGTAAAACAAAAACATTTGAGTCATTTACCTTTCTTGCTCACAGAAATCATCTTACAACTCATCATAAACTTTTGTGAGTCAGTGGTCTGCTTTTTTCATGACAGTTTTCAAAAGCAGTACATTATTTTTACTACACTATATCTGAATAAAGGACTATGAGGTCTTATAAATTATGTAGCTTGGTAAGCCTTTCAATGTTGGTAGGCGGTTGTTCCTAGTAGCAGTAAGATATTTATTTGTGTACTAATCAGCTGTGAAAATACTGAAACTGAAGACATAATTGTTTGCATAATACTGCCTTATCACATCCATTATGACAACATTTTTTTGAGTTTTATATTGAAGTACACAAATGTATCACAACTTTTATTGTTAAGTTTTGTTTCTAATTGTTTTTATTAATGTTTATTATTTAACTATACATTGTAGGCTCCACTTTAAGAACTGGCAGTGCAAAGTAATTCATATAATATAGATTAGATAAACTGATAACCACAAGAACTGAGAAATACTGTAGATGGATTGCTTTTTGTCACTGCAGGATCTTTATTTGTATACACACCAGATGTGAAAATACTGACATTTGATGACTTTTGAAGATGAATTACTGCCTTGTCATTTTTGGTATGAAAAACATTCCTTGAATTTTATGTAACAGTACACACATGTATCACAAGTTTTCATTGCTCAGTGTAGTTGTATTTATTGTTTTTATTAATATTTCTAATTTGGGTATACACATTAGGCTCCATTTAAAAAAAATGGTACAATATGTAAAGTAATTAATTGCAGATCTGTTTTAATTGTACCTCAGATTTTGCTAATATTTATGAAATGCAGCAGTTGTTATTCCTGTCTCCTATTTTGTGCCATGTGTGGCATTGTTCACTTGCTGTCTCTAACGCTGTCCTCTAAATAAAGAGTAACAAGAAACACAGAAAAAAATATGGTCGGCATAGGTAAGACATGTAATTTTAAAGGTACATCCATGGTGGATATAAGTAAAACATCATATGAGATGAACATTCTGAAGCTTAGTGACTTTACTGTTAATGAAATGGACAGAAACCTGGTCAGACCAGCATTTTGTAAGTTTGAGGAAAAAGTATAATCATCACAATTTGTCAGATAATGTGATAGTTAGCAGATAGATAGGTCCATAAATGCAAAGCAAGCATTTATATGTCAAAGATTATGTCTAAAGCTGATCAAAACTAAAGCCTTTATAAACAGAATTCTGCAAATAGTAAAGACATATATACAGTAATAAACAAGGCACAAAGCACACCACATAAAGTGCCAATATGCAAGTCATTACAAAAAACATATAAAATCATTTGACTGTATGGTACAGCAGAATAAAGCCCCAACTATGAACAGATGACTTGGGATGACATATCGAGCCTGGACAGTGGAGGAATAAGACTAAGACAGATAGGATGAGTGTCTCTTATGGGGACAGCTGGGGCAATATCTTGCTAACACAGTAGCACCTGTCAAAGGATGGGGTAGGTAGAAATTTACTCCTAGGATGGCAAATAATTCATATTAAGTGGTACACCACACTGTAGCTGGACTGGGTACGTGGAAGCAACCCCCCCCCCCCGAGTCAGTATTACAGGCCCTGCTATCTGGCCAAAGAGGCAGGAGGTTTAGGAACTAATACATCTCTGACCAGCTGAGGATGATGGTTGCTTGGTGCCTAACTCAATGCTTTGCCTCCTTGATAGGCAGTACAGAGGAATGAATGGGTTGATTAGGGGGTTGGATACTATTTGATAATCAAGCATGGGAGGACTTGATAAGAGATAAAAACATTTGAATGCAAAAATCATAACACAGAACAACAATGCTAATCACTTTCGAATGCCAAAACATGCACTACTATATAGATTGCAATACAGACTATTAATAAGCAAGGGGTAAATAGCACTGCACAAACTAAAAAGGGAGTAAAACCCCACATACATACAGTCTTTTTATATTAATTAAATACAAGTGTAACTCCTTCAATAATAGGTGCATAACTGCTGAATCATACACCAATGCACTTTATGAGCACATACACAAGTGCATGGAACGGGCCATACCAAACAGAACCAAGGTGGTTTCCTCCAAAAAAAGGAAGCCAATCTAGT
Organism: Protopterus annectens; assembly: GCF_019279795.1. NCBI lineage: Eukaryota > Metazoa > Chordata > Ceratodontiformes > Protopteridae > Protopterus > Protopterus annectens. Next base: position 1,141,925,943 of record NC_056730.1, read on the forward strand.
GGTCCCCCACCATAAACAAACTCTACAGCAGAAGGAAAAAAAATGTTGCAGAAAAGGGGAATTCCCAAGACTGGAAAAACTCCCTTGTTAGCCTCAGCAAAAAACTGAGATCTGCCATCAACTCCTCTAAAGCTAGCTACAAAAACAAAACTGCTGCAGATTCTAAAGAAAACCACAAGGTATTTTATAGCTATGTCAAGAATCTACATGGCAATACTCAGATCTGCTCTGAGTTACAGCACAATGGAAATATATATACAGAACCAACTAATATTGCCAACATATTGGCCGATAGGTTCAGTGCGAACTTTACCCTCCTTTCACCCCCTAAAGAGCCTATCACAATACCTGAGGAATGCCAAGTCCCTATTATCACAACTACACAGGTAAAAACCACACTGTCCAAAGCCAAGAATACAGCTTCCATGGGACCTGATAATATCCCTGGCTGTGTCCTACATGAATTACAAAGTGAACTGGCACTGGCTATGGTCATCCCACTCCACAAAGGGGGAGTTACTACAGACCCAGGGAACTACCACCCCACTAGTGTGATGAGTCTGATATGTAAGGCTATGGAGCGCATCATCATGGACCTTATAAATAAGGACATAGGGAATCTCCAAACTCTGGACCCCATGCAGTTTGGGTTTGTGAAAGGTAGATCATGCCTGCTCAACCTGATAGACTTCTTCAAGTCTGTCACCAGAGCTGTGGATGAGGGCAAGGTAGTTCACACAACCTACCTAGATCTTTCCAAGGCCTTCGACACCATCCCTCACTCAGGAATCATAGATAGACTCACTAAACTAGGCATAAATCCCTATGTCATAAGATGGGTTGCCAACTGGCTCACTGATAGAACACACACTGTGAAAGTAGCAGACTCCAAATCTGACTACCGACCAGTTACAAGTGGTGCCCCACAGGGATCGGTCCTACGTCCTCTCTTGTTTGGCATCTACTTCTCCGAAGTTCAAACCAACTCAAAGGGACTCTGGCTGACCAAGTTCGCAGATGATTGCAAACTGGGAGCCATTATTGATTCTCCAGCTGATGTAGACATTCTACAAAAAGGCCTCACTGACACCATTGACTGGTGCCAGAAAATGGCCTTAAGCTCAATGCCAAAAAGTGCATTGTCATTCCCTTTGGGAAAAATTCTGTGCCCATGAACTACCACATAGGCGGTAGTCCACTAAACACTGAAGGTGTGTTAAGAGACCTGGGGACACAGGAACCACATTGCCACTGTAGTAAGAAAGTCCTTCTATGTGGCACATCTCATTACAAAAGATTTCTCATCCAGGAAGAAAGAGGTCATAATCCATATCTACTCATCCCTCATTAGACCTATTATAGAATACAATGCCCCATTTGGTGTGTACCTCACTAGACACCTGCAACAACTGGAAAAGCAACAAAAATACCTCACTAAGAGGATCTTAGGGCTTAAACACATGCCCTATACAGACAGACTCAAAAAACTCCAGCTATACTCTGTCGCTTATCGCCTACTTAGAGGCGATCTCTGCTTGACCCACAAAGTCATGCCTGACCCAGAGGTGCTAGATATGCTACACCTAAAGAAATCCCAATCCCTCTGTACCACATCTTCCAGGGACCTAAACCTCATTACCACAATAAACAAAACATGCCGGAGGGACAGGTTCCTAACCCAGTGACTTCCCATACTCTGGAACAAACTTCTCATTCATGTCAAACAGAGCACTTCACTGGCCTCTTTAAGAGAAATCTTAATGAGTAGATGAGCAGTAGGAAGTTCACCCCGGGGATGACTTCAGTGGCCTTGCTTGAAAGGGGCAATGGCAACTAACTTTGGGCAGCATGATGCCAGGGTATCTTCTTGGACTAGGCTTATAAAGGTCCCAGGGCCATTAGCCTACAACATACCTATGAACCTACATGTGGATTTGAAAATTCCATTTCATTTAATAAATAAAAGCCAGAAGTGTATAAAGGATAAAAATTCTATTCATCATTATTACGATACTATTAGCATGAAGGAAACTGACTAGCCCATGAAACATTCCTGTGAAATATTGCTTTATTGCACGCAAATTAATTGCAGCATCATGAAACTTATGACATTCTGTGCCTTAAAGGCATTGGCTTCAAAAGATGCTTAATTAAAATTAATCAGTCCTAAATTTGACTGTCAAGTTAAAGCATATGATGAAGACTATTAGCTGTTAATAAGCTTCATCTTGTAGTTCTCGTTTGATTCCTGCTGTCTTCCCTTGCATACTGCGTGCCTCTGAACTAGTCACTTATTTTATTTTATTTCATTTCATTCAAAATTGTTAACCAAGTTAGAGCACTGAACACAGATGACTAATTTCAGTCTCAGCCCAGGATAGGAAATTTCAGAAGGCTATTACAATTTGACAATTACAATGATGAGCAGAAATAAAAAAAATAAAATTAACACCAAAGTTTAAGAGTACAGATACATCATATATATATATATATATATATATATATATATATATATATATATATATATATATATATATATAGCTATCTATTTTATATAGAAGGAGATATGGACATAGATATATACACACATAAAGACACACACGCACACATACACATGCACACAAACGCACACACACACACACACACACACACACACACACACACACACACACACACATATATATATATATATATATATATATATATATATATATGCACAATTATATACAGTTGATTAACAGAGATCCTTCAGTAGGCTATGTAGTGTGAGAGTTGTAGTTAGAAAATGTTGGCATGGAAGTATGTGGGTTAAGGACAATGATTGTGGAATTAAGTAATGTAGCTGGAGGTATTAACACTGGCAGTTAACTAAAAAGTACCCCTGAATTGCACCTGAAAATTGTTATTTGGTGGGCCTGTGGGTTTATGCTTATGAAATAAGCATTAAAATGGCTAACAATTAGCCTTCAACAAAAGTTGTCAGTAATGGTCCCTGTATAATACTAATACTGCTTTCTTTTGGCTTTTCCCAGTTAGGGGTCACCACAGCGGAACTCCGGTCTACTAATGATTGGCAGTAGATCATTTATATGGTGATGAGGTGCCAGCCTGATGCCCAACCTTCAGTGAAGGCATTCCCATTCATGCATGTCTTTTGAACGCCACTTGACTGCGGGGAGGACATGCAGACTCCACACAGAAGGCGCTCCAGCTGAGAATCGAACAGGAGAGCCTCTTGCTGTGAGGCAACAACACTACCGCTGCACCACCATGGCTTACTATAACACTAATACTAATACTAACAGTAATACTAAGTCTTATACTGATACTAATACTAATAATGACACTAATACTAACATTAGAACAAATAATATTAATACCAATATTTTTTACTAATACTAATACTAATGCAAACATTAATACTAACACTAATACTTATACTTTTAATACATCATTATTCTAAGTCTTTTGTAATAGCAACGTTTATTACTTAAAGTGTTTAAAAATTCAAATGCTGTCAATCGCTAAGATAGAATTGCTGTTTAAATGGTGCATTAATGGAACACTTATTTTTAATGTCATTGAAATGCAATATTATCAATTTAAATTTACATAGAATGTGTTAATGAGACAAAATCACCTTGTAAACAGTCCATAAAACAGTATAAGTGGTATTCATTTTCCTACATAGACTGCTACTTGTAAGAGCCAATAGAAATAAAGAACCAACGTGCTATCCATATGACATTATGGATGGGACATAAAGAGCAGCCCACCACTATTCTACCAACTTTATGCAATACATGGAGCCAGGGATGAAATATCAAAAAACAATTTCTACCATTTATATATGCTTTAATGCAATTTGATCTCACCTCTCTGTCAGTGACAATGTGTCATGCACACCACTGATGTTGGGAAGCACAGAAGGATGTTGGCTTTGTCCTCACACCAAGTACTTGTATCCATGTCACAGCCCTTACATTGTATTGCATCAACGCAGGTAATGCACTGCAGAGATGCCATGCTTTGATTTAAGTATTAAACTTACATTCCATCTGCCTTATATGTGATAGTTTAGGTGAATGCACTGCATAGGAGTTATTGAAGCAGAGTATTTCCTAAGTATCACAACCAAATTTTCTCAGTCTGTGTAAATGCTATTTCATGTCTCTCCTAAAGAACAAGCTATAGTTATATTTCATTTTTTTTTTCATTCTGCACTGCTGAAAGCATGAAGGTGACCTGCCATTATGTTCCTGCTGAGGCTGAGATTTGCACTGCTTTAGGTTCTACTTTTTCCCTTTCTGCTTCATTCTTTCTAGCCTATCCTGGTACCCTCATCCACAGTCAGGCCTACCAGCTTCTCCTACTGATCCTAAACTATCTCTGTTCCATGGTTGGGGCCTGTGCAGAACCTAAAGGTGATCTGAGGGGTCATGCTTTTGGCTGCTTCCACTGTGGGATTGTTTCTGTTCTTTTCTGACTTACCACTTGGTTCTACCTATTTTCCCTAAATTCACCTATTTTACATTTGGGGGCAACTGTCATCTGAGGACCACACTTCCACATAGGGAGCACCTAGATAGATATCCTCTCCTCGAATGGGCAAGGCTATCCCTTACTGCCAGCACCTCAGGCACTGAAACTGCTAATTGAACCTGGGTTGCCTGGGCTGTACTTAGTGCTTTATCCATCCATGCCACAGCAATGGCCTATTTTTTTTTTTTTCATTTTATGTTACCATATTTTTTGTCACTGCAAGAGCTGGCCTAAAGATGGCAAATATATCATCCTTTTCTATCTTATTCCTACTAGTTCAATTTTTTTTTGCAGAGCTTGCATACATTACTAAATATTAGAACTAAATTTTTCTAGTGCTACTCCGTAGTGAAATTGAGGTCATTGCTCCCAATGCAAGAGGGAACTGGAACATTTAGCCTTTGATTCCTTAGTGACCTGCAGCCTTAACCAGCAGTGCAGAACACCAGCTAGATCATCTAGATCCCTGTGTAGTTCTCTGAATTGGTACCCCCATCAACTCAAATTTGAGAAGCAAAAAAAAATGTTCACAAAGTTGAAAACCAAAAATAAAAGCTCTTTTGTGCTAAAACGTTAGCAAGCTACTCACTACAAATATAAGAAGCAGCTTGCTAAATAATAAACTTAAATCACTGCATTCAATGAGTGCTTAATTGCTTTAACCATGACCACAAATGCAGTGTCAGTATGGATTTATGAAGCTACAATATCACCATGGCTTCATAACTGGTACTGCACTCTCACACCATTAGCACCTGCTGAATGGTAGCTTGCAGTTAGGGTAGCCACCCTGTTCATCCCAGCCAGGTTATGCCTGTAGATTAGTGCACTCAAGCAGTCTGAAGAGCGGGCCTACTTCTATATGCACGCAATTTATAGGTGCTACAAGGACCACACTGAGATGCTGAAAGCACTGCAAGACCTGACGTTCAGCCTGCATTAGAGGGGAGTGCTGCTGGAAATTATTCCCATTACTATCCCCCTGAAACTGGAGGGCTGGAATTCCCACAATGGCCCCAAGACTGGAAGGCTATAATTCCTACTACTGCCCTGAGACTGGAGGGCTGACAGTGAATCATCCTAACCATTACCTCTCCATTAGCAATATAACATGAGAAAAAAAAAAAAGAGTCAATAGCTACGTAGTCAGAACAAATGCCTATATCAAAAGGTGGCTTATATTTCAGACTCTAAACAACAGCATAGTTTATGCATAATCTATAAAAAAATATAATTTCATTGTTTGCAACCCTGATAGATAATCCAGTGACCCAACAGGAGTAGTAACCTGTGTCCTGGAGAAGTATGAGCTACAGGTAAAGGATATAACTTATTCCAGATGTGGTAAATATTATCGTAAATTAACAAGGCTTAGCTGTTCAATTCATTATTTACCAAATATATCATTCTGACAATTTTCTGTAAGATAATGTGTTTTTAGTTTTCCCAATCTGAGTAGATTTGCAAGAAAAAGAAGATTATAAAATGGCAATGTCTTACTGTTCAGAAAAACTGTAACTAGTATCCAGTAAAAAGGGTGAAGCTTTTTAGAGGGAGCATCTGATAGCTATTTCTCTACTTTGTGTTTATGCTGTCAGGCAGTCATTTTTTCTTTACAGATATTCAGTTCTCTAGAATGCTATCCTTATAGCTTCAATTCTCAAAAAAAAGAGTGGTCAAAAAGTGTTAAAAAGAGGTTACTTTGGACAAAGGCAGCACTTTCAATGTGAGCATATCTATTTCTATATCTATCTATATCTAATGTGCATATCTACTCCTACACAAATCTCTCTCTCTATATATTTATGTATATATATATATATGTATATATATGTGTGTGTGTGTGTGTGTGTGTGTGTGTGTGTGTGTGTGTGTGTGTGTGTGTGTGTGTGTGTGTGTGTGTATGTGAATATACAGATTAGATATAGATAAATGCATAACCAAAAAGACCCACTAACTTGCAAACATAATTTGCCTGTGCAGTGATACAGTTATGGGAAAGGGCGTTTACTTTCCTGGCATGCAGTGTTAGGATTAGGGGTGAGGAAGGAGTATGATTAGGGTTAGCACACATGACTACCCTTACTCATGTGTGCTAACACTCACCCTGCCCACAACTTTGCCCCTAAGCACACCCCTAAACATTAGTATACTAAACATCTAACAGTGCTACTAAACAACACACAAATATTCCCAGACACACTCACACACACACACACACACACACACACACACACACACACACACACACACACACACACAAAAACAAAGCATATGGGCACACCTATCACTGTCCCTTGCCTTATTCTAACCCTTAAAAACACACTAGTAACCTTAAACTACTTATGAAACAAGAAAAACTTTTTACCAAAAACGAAAATAGCAGCCCAAACTGGATTTTTGAATATCTTTACTTTAATTCCGGTACCTCGGCCTTTGCCTTCTAATGGAATAACTCACAATATGAAAAACCAGTTTATATACATCACCCATCATGACAATGATTGACAACAATTAAACAATTAACCATTTTTTCATCTATTCAAAAATTTAAAGCCATATGAAACTTCATTTTAATATTGCATTCACAGTTTATAACAATTTATAACCAATACCTTAATACACATCATTAACAAACTGCCCATCTTACTACATTCCTAAATTCATTCCTTTTGGATACAAAGTATTGAAATTAATAATAAAATTTGATTCCATATTTAATAATCTTTTTTGAAAACCATGATCTGCCCCCCCTACTCCATAAGGTTTAGCCAGAACACTAAATATCAAATCTGTACTTATACCCCCATGCTGTTGGTGAAAATGACTGGCCACTGGACTATCAAGCCTCCCATTCCTAATGTCTCCTAGATGTTCCGTTATTCTTAATTTTACCCTACGTTTAGTTTGCCCTATATACCATTTCCTTTCCTCACAATTACATCCTAAAATATAAATAACCCCAAAAGAATTACAATCAAAATGATCAATGGCATTATATAAAATGCCATTGATTCTAGTACCATCTAAATTTTTAATCTTATTACATACCTTACACCTACCACATGCATGAGTACCTGCATTAGTCGCCCTCTCTCTTTTGCCATTATATCTAAATAATTCCTTCAAATTATTAAATCTTCCATATGAAAAAACTACATTATTAGGAATTATTTTTTTTCAAAGTCTCATCATTAGTAATAATGGGCCACATATCCAACACCAATTTTCTTAGGATAGGAGAAAAAGCTGAAAACCTATTTACTATTTAGTAAAAAATTATTTACTGCAGTAGTTTTATGATAGATATGAAGAGGATTCGGATCTTTTTGAGGAGTGGAAAGATATTTCGTTGAAGTGTACTTTAAGTTGGCTTAAAGTGCTGATTAAGCGCAATGAAAGAGGGCTTAATAAAGTACGTTCCAGTATCGTAGATATGCAAAAAACATTATTATCCAGTTCACCAGAATCAGAGTTCGAACAGAATATTGTAGACATTAAAATCAGAGTGTCCAAAATTGAGCAACAAGTGGTGCAGCGCAAGAAGAAAAAGTTTACACGAGATGTAAATGATTATAGCACAGGCAAGATTTTTTCTTGGCAGTATAACTTTAAAAGAGGGCAGGGTAGATCTGCTAATAAAAGCAATAGAAGCAGATCCCGCGACCTCAGAGACACTTCCGTTTCCTCTGCAGAGACTAGTTCAGCGGACAGAAAGAGTGTTTCGTTTGAGGAACTGAACGCAGATGATATTTAAGGTTCTAACGATGTGCAAGAAACAAACGCATCTGTGAAGGATAGAACAAGTCAAAGAAAAGGGCGCAATCGGCGGTTTCAACCCAGGGGAGGAAAAAAATGACTGTGGGTGTATTTTACCCAGAACTGGTAAACATAAACATAAATTTACTGTTGGTGAATATGACAAAGTAGATGTGCATATAGTTTGCAATGACAAATTTAATGATTGTCATACAAGTGTGGATTTAAATGTTATTAATTTGTCGGACCTAACAGTCACTGACAGTATGAAAAGTGTCTTATGCAAAGGAACTAAATTTGTACCAACACATATTCCATCTCTAGCAGAAGTATTGTTAGAGGTTAAGGAATTTTGTAGAAAATTATATTTAAAAGTTTTCTTTTCTAACAAGTATGATAAGGCAGTCTCTCCTGTTGATAAAATGAATGATGATTCTGTGCTGGATAGTTCTCTGATGGACTTGTCCTTACATGAAAATGAAATGATAGATATTTATGAGGGTTTGGAAGGGCATTCTAATTCCTTTTCAGGTTATGAATATAATACAGGATATGGAAAGTTTGACATTTCTAAAGTACCGTATATCAGTGAATTTATTCTCCCAAAAATGAATAATAGTATTAACACTTTTGAGAGGGTTTTAATCAAGCAGATTAATAAGGAATATGTTTTGTTTAAAAAATGACCTAGAGTGTATAATTTAACTAAGGAGAAATGGCAAGCTCTATCTGAAATTAGAAAACATAGTGATGAGTATGTTTTTTAGAATCTGATAAGGGTGGAAATTGGGTTATATTAACAAAGAAAAAATATAATTCTTTAGTTTCAGATTTATTGTCTGATAGTAATATTTATATGCATCTTCCTATAAACCCAGGAGTAGAATTTAACAATACTCTTCATGACCTTTTGGAAAGGGGTGAACGCCTTGGTTTTTTTACAACAGGGGATGTTAAAAAATTGTTTATAAAAAATCCAAAAGATGCTAGAGTTTTTATTATACCAAAAATACATAAGGATTTAAGAAATCCGCCAGGGCGTCCAATTGCTTCAGGGAGCAGTGCTTTTTTACAAAATGTTGGTATGTTTTTGGACTCAGTGTTAAAATATCATTTACAGAGAATTCCTTCACATGTTAAGAATACTAGGGAGGTCTGTGATTGTTTTAAAGGAATGACTTGGCAGGATAATTTCTACTGGGCTAGTGTGGATGTAAAATCTTTATACACTTGTATTAGTACCAAGTGGGGACTAGAAGCAGTAAATAAACTTTTGGGAGAAGGACCTAGGACCTCATTTATTATATGTCTTTTAGAGTTTTGCCTTACACATAACTATTTTGAATTTGATAAGAAGTATTTTTTGCAAAAGGAACGCACTGCGATGGGTGCCAGCTTTGCTCCCTCTTATGCTATTATTTTTATGGGATATTTTGAGAACTTATTTGTGTATTCAAATAGTTTTTATCAGAATAATGTGGTCTCATATAAAAGATTTATTGATGACCTTTTGTTTCTATGCAAGGGGGATCCTACAGAATTTAATGAATTTATTTCTAGCTTAAGGTTAAATCCATGTGGTTTAGATTTCACTTTTAATTTGGGTGAAAAAAACTATTCAGTATCTAGATGTGGAATTTTATGTGTGGTCAGATGGGAAGATACAGCATAAACCCTATCATAAAACTACTGCAGTAAATAATTTTTTACATGCATCTAGTATGCATAGTGTTCATTTAATTGACTCTTTACCATTTGGGGAATTTAAACGAATAGCTGGGAATATTTCGGAGAAAGAGAATGTTAAGGCAGAGTTTGACTTAATTTGTGAAAAATTAAAGAGTAGAGGATACCCTTGGGAAAGTGTTAAGCTACATAGAGCTAAAGTGGAAAAAGAACTGTGTTTGGTTCATTATGGGTCTCAATGTAAAAAGTTTGATACTATGGGTAGGAAAAGTAGTGAAGGGACATATTATGACAGAACAAAATTTAGTGAAAAAAACAAAATATTTTTTGTAATCAGGTTTTCAGCTTTTTCTCCTATCCTAAGAAAATTGGTGTTGGATATGTGGCCCATTATTACTAATGATGAGACTTTGAAAAAAATAATTCCTAATAATGTAGTTTTTTCATATGGAAGATTTAATAATTTGAAGGAATTATTTAGATATAATGGCAAAAGAGAGAGGGCGACTAATGCAGGTACTCATGCATGTGGTAGGTGTAAGGTATGTAATAAGATTAAAAATTTAGATGGTACTAAAATCAATGGCATTTTATATAATGCCATTGATCATTTTGATTGTAATTCTTTTGGGGTTATTTATATTTTAGGATGTAATTGTGAGGAAAGGAAATGGTATATAGGACAAACTAAACGTAGGGTAAAATTAAGAATAATGGAACATCTAGGAGACATTAGGAATGGGAGGCTTGATAGTCCAGTGGCCAGTCATTTTCACCAACAGCATGGGGGTATAAGTACAGATTTGATATTTAGTGCTCTGGCTAAACTTTATGGAGTAGGGGGGGCAGATCATGGTTTTCAAAAAAGATTATTAAATATGGAATCAACTTTTATTATTAATTTCAATACTTTGTATCCAAAAGGAATGAATTTAGAAATGTAGTAAGATGGGCAGTTTGTTAATTATGTGTATTAAGGTATTGGTTATAAATTGTTATAAACTGTGAATGCAATGTTAAAATGAAGTTTCATATGGCTTTAAATTTTTGAATAGATGAAAAAATGGTTAATTGTTTAATTGTTGTTAATCATTGTTATGATGGGTGATGTATATAAACTATTTTTTCATATTGTTAGTTATTCCATTAGAAGGCGAAGGCCGAGGTACCAAAATTAAAGTAAAGATATTCAAAAATCCAGTTTGGGCTGCTATTTTCGTTTTTGGTGAAAAGTTTTTCTTATTCTAACCCTTACACAGAATTACTCATGTACACATGCTACGCCCCAGTGCTGGAACTTTTGTTGTAAATGAAAGGTTCGGCACGTGTTGTCTCTTCTTACACTCAAAGAGTGGATTACATCTGACCTTCATATTGCAGAAGCTAAGTCATAAGGCCCTATACCTACATGTTTACTTAGAATTTTGTCACTGTTTAATAGCATGTGATCATTACATCTGACTTTGATATTGCAGAAGCTGTGCCATAATGCTCTACACCTACAAGTTTATTGAGAATTTTGTCACTGTTTAATAGCCTACAGACACTACATCTGACATTGTTATTGCAGAAAATCTGCCATAAGGCTGTACACCTACAAGTTTGCTGAGAATTTTCTCACTGTTTAATAACCTGTTGTCACTAAACTTGACCTCAATATTGCAGGAGCTACAAGTTTACTGAGAATTTTGTCACTGTTTTATAGCCTGCGGTCACTAAATTTGACCTCAGTATTGCAGGAGCTCTGCTATAAGGCTCTACACTAACATGTTTACTAAGAATTGTCTCAGTGTTTAATACTGTGTGGTCACTAAATCTGACCTTAATATTGCAGGAGCTCTGTCACATAGCATTACAGCTACAAATTTACTAAAAATGTTGTCATTGTTTCATAGACTACAGTCACTATACCTGGCCTGGATATTGCAGGAGCTCTGTCACAAAGCCCTACACCTACAAGTTTACTGAGACTTTTGTCATTGTCTCATAGCCTGTGTTCACTACATCTGACCTCAGTATTGCAGGAGCTCTGTGGCAAAACCCCGCACCTACAAGTTTACTTACACTTTTGCCATTGTTTCATAGCCTGCAGTCACTATATCTGATCGCAATATTGCAGGAGCTCTGCCACAAAGCCCAACACCTACAAGTTTACTGAGACTTTTGTCATTGTTTCATAGCCTGTGGTCACTACATCTGATCTCAACATTGCAGGAGCTCTTTCACAAAGCCCTACACCTACAAGTTTACTGAAGCTTTTGTCATTGTTTCATAGCCTGTGGTCACTGCATCTGGTGAAATTTTTGTAATTGTTTCATAGCTTGCGGTCACTACATCTGACTTCATTATTGCAGGAGCTCTGTCACAAAGCCCTACACATGCAAGTTTATTGAGAATTTTGTCATTGTTTCATGTAAGCATAATTATCATGAAGAACCTTAGTAGCTATTAACTTTAATCAGTTAAATACATGCCTGATCTGTGATTGAAAGACTCTGTGAAATAGTAGAACCCCTTACTAAGTTGGCCACTGTTTCATTTTATTTTGACCTGTAGAAAATGCTGCATATGCCAGGTATTTAGTCTCAGGAAGTGACAGAAAACCTGTTTTTCTTGCATCTCTTTGTTAATTACTTTGTTCTGGCTATGAAGTGATCACTCACAATTATAAATTGACCTGTAAATTGATCTGAGGGTGGGAGGCCCGCTAAAGACATGAATAACTTTAGACTTATAGCAATCTTATCTCTCCTCACCAAAATACTTGAAAAATATATTCAAAAATAATTGCTAGACTATCTCCTGCAGGAAGAACTCATATCCCCTGCACAACATGGCTTCCATCCTTCACATAGTACTACCTCTGCCTTATAATCTATATAGATACTCCCAATAAACCTAGAGATAATGAAAATCTAGTCTGTTCCTTATTTCAAGACTTGTCTAAAGCCTTTGGCACAGTTTGTCATACCAAGCTTCTTCTTCAAATGTCCTCATTATGTCTCTGTCAGCTCACCCTTCTGTGGTTCATAAGCTAGTTGTCCAAAAGGTATCAGTCAGTAAAATGGCAATTGATGCTCTCTCCTTACCTCTCAGTCACCACCAATGTACCACAAGGCTCTATCCTTGGTCCCCTCCTCTTTAACATTTTCACCAACCCTATCTATACTTCTGCACAACAGTCCACCCTAATGCAATATGCAGATGATTTCACTCTTATTGCACATCTGACAACATGATACACCTCCAAAAAATTATTCAGGATCATGTGTGAAAACCATAACCCGGCCCTGTCCCTAACCCCAACCCTACATATTACCTTATGAATAACCTTTTTCTTAAGAGTATCACTTATGCCTTGAGGTTCTGTTAGGGTTTATTTATTTTTTTAATGTTTTTCTAGTGATCAGAAGAAGACAGGATTTTCTTTTTTTTTTTATCACTTTAGGTATGAATTTTTGTGTTTTTGTTGTTTGCTAATATGAGCATTTATTTATTGACATTTTGTTCATTAATATTAGTAACGATATATCTATCTATCTATCTATATATATATATATATATATATATATATATATATATATATACATATATATACATATATATATATATATATATATATATATATATATACATATATATATACATATATATATATATATATATATATATATATATATATATATACGTGTGTGTGTGTGTGTGTGTGTGTGTGTGTGTGTGTGTGTATGTGTGTGTGTATGTATAAAATAGACATCTCTCTAGCAAATGGCTTGATGGAGGCCAACACATGGTTCAGCAACAGAGGCAATCAAAAATCACATACAAGAGTGGCCAGTGTGCAACTCAGATAGGATTTCTCCTAATAAGGAAGGGACATCGAGTTAGAATCACAGATTGCAAAGTCATGCTTAGTGAAACACTGCATTCACAGTGCAAATCAATGGCTATTACAATAAGCTGCAAGCTATGCTAGAGAATGTTTTAGGGTCAACAGAGACTAGACTGAAAACCTGGAATTTGACTGGAGAGGAAACACTAGAGTTCAAGGAATTGCTCAGGGCTTTAGCACCTCAGGAAGAAGAAGAACTAGATGGAGCTGAATAAAAATGTCAGTCTCTCAAAACAGCATGGAGGTATAGTGAACCTGAAATTGATAAGGTGTACCATAATGTACACAAAGAAAGGAAAGGTAAAGCTAAGCCATATTACTCTGATAGAGCAGGTAGTGACAGGGTAGGTATCAGGAATAGTGTATTATCACACATTCCGATGGTTTTACCATATACAAGAGATGTGAAAAGGTTTGAAACCATCATACGACCAAATTGGCATATGTTGTTAGTAGATGAGGATACTACCAACATAGTGGGTGGACAACCACATTTTACATTTAGAAATAAGAAAAATCTGAAACAGCAGCTTTGCTATCCAAGGATACCTACTCTGATGGATAGCACAGTGAATGGTACCCATAGATGTGGAAAATGCACACAGTGCATTTATATAGATGAATCAAGGTTTTTCAAGCACCCTGAAACAGGGCGTTGATGGGAGCTAAGGAATTCTGCTGATTGCAATACTAAGAATGTAGTGTATGTAGCTCACTGTACAACATGTTTCCATTTATATGTTGGCAAAACTAACCGTCACCTTATGGAACGGATAAGGGATCACCTTTACTGCATTAGAAAAGGGCAACTGTATAGTGCTTTGGCTTAGCATACATTGGATAAGGGGGATGACCATATATTTTTGTTTCAGGTTTTACACATTCAGAATGTCAGCAATAGGATGGGAGACATAGTCAATACTATTGAAAATATGGAAGTAAAATGGATTTTGTGTTTAGGAGCACACAGAGGTTTGGGTTTGCATGATAGTGTCCCATTGCAGCCAGTGCTAAAATCTAGAAGGTTAAAATAAAATAAATAATAACAATACTATCTTAACAAGAGAAGACTACATAAACACATGCAGAGCTTTGAGTTAATATGGCAGTATTTCTTGAGCTGCTTCTAGCATAGATATCACTAAAGCCAAGCATTTGTTGATGCATGTATTAAAGCATATGCATTTACTAGGTGGACAGCATGTGTACTTATTAGGCAGAATATATGTATTAAGTTGTTGAGTGTGTACTGTTTATATTTTTATATAAATGTACGTATATATTTATGCTTATACCCACAAACACAAGCAGTTACTAAATGGGGAACATGAGTATATGTATTTATTCACTGACGTTTTATGTATTTTTATGTATTTAATTTATATTCATCTGCATGTTCTTGTTTTTACATTTTGTGCATGTGGTTTTTAAACAGTGTTCTTCTGATTTCAACAATTAACTAAGGGCAAAACGTAACCATAGTCATTAATTGATTGCTGAGTGCTGAATTAACTCAGAGTGGTAGGATTGGTTGATTTAGTAATGAATTAAAGAATTTAAGTGCTGTTGCTGTTTGAATGAACTGCCTGATGAAGCAATGGTTACCATTGCAAAAGCACTCACCATTTCATATTAAAAAAGAAGACTTTACTTTGTCGTGGTTCAGCTTCTTTATTCCAGCTACCTTCCTACTGGGCACCTGTGTTTCAACATGTTCAACTTCTTGGCTGGTTTGGATTTATTTGTTTGCTGCTTATATAACAAAAGATGGTGATTGAGTGCTGAACTCCAGTAAGTCATCAAAATTAAGAAGGAGTGCAGAAAAAAGTAGGAGATAGAAAAGACAGAGCAGGCTTTGAAGGAATACTGGCTGGCTAACAAAAAGCCTAAAAGAGGAGTTGCAATAGCAAAGAACAGGGCATCAGAGGTACTCTTCTAGCATCTGGAAAGTGACTCAGTAGGTGGCACAGAGAAACTCTATCAGGTTGCAAGGAAAAGACAGATGGGAAGAATACTTCCAGCAGCTTCTGACTGTAGAAAACACCGTAGAAGCTGTACTATCCCAGAGACAGCAAGTGATGAAAGAAGAAGAGGAACCCACCCTAGAAGAAGTAAGAACAGCACTATGGAAACTTAAGTCAGAGGAAGCAGCAGGCTCATATAATGTCATAGCGCACATTGTCAAGATGTTGGGAGAATTAGAGGAAACATGGGTCCAGAGGATGGAGAGAAAGGTACATCCCAGATAACTTGAGAGCAATCATTCTACTGCAAACAGCCCTTAACTGGCTAAATAAGCATTGTTTTGCTGGACACAGCATTAAAGGACATACTGGGTGGCATGGGATGTGATTGATGGTTCATCATTACTGAATTGGGGGTGAGCCAATGGTGTTTGGTCCAGATGCACATTATACTGTGGCCTTTCCTAACAATGCCTTTACAACAGCATGTCATGTAGCAAACTGTCTATAAGGGCAGGTCTGTTAGCATTGTTAGGCACGTACTGCAGAATTACACCTGAGAGTTCTATGCTTTTATTTATTTATTGTTTTTGTTTACCGGGAAAGTTCAACTGGGCACAGGAACCATTTTCAGTGAAGGCTTGGGGAGAAAGGCTTCAATGTGCACACAATAGTAGTAGATAGAGTGATACTAACATTTGAAAGTCAATAATGTACAATAGTCTTTACAACATTTTTCAAAAGAGGGAGAACTGCATTTCTAATTTCATAAAGTATACAGACAGCATTATTGCTGCTAATTTTCAACACAAAGCAATGTACCAGAGGTATAGCAATGAGAGAGCTAGAGTTTAGAAATAGAAGACAAGGTTAGTTGAGAGTAAAGGTGTATAATATAAGAGGAAATTGCAGTAGGTCAGAGGAGGACATGGAGTTAGGTGAGCAGGGATGAGGATGAAGAGGAGTGATGTGCTATTCTGGGGCAACACATTTGCAGAACAGTTGTCTAAGTAAGATATTAGTTGTAATTTAATTGACTTTAGTGAGCAGTCCTGTCTTACTGTTAGGGGGATGGAGTTCAGGTTTTTGACACTTGATGAGAGTGGAGGGAACAGCCTGCAGAGTTATTGATATATGTATGAGGCCTTTGTCAGAAGAGTGCAAAGTACTGGGTGGGTTATATGGCTGCACAAGGTTGGTTCGAGTACAGTCATTTGTTTTGTTTATTAGTTTGTGGATAATAGGAAGTTGGGAGTACGTGATACTCTGAGGGCCAAACAGTGGTGTGATCTATAGAGGACATTGGCAGCAAAGTCTGAGAATTTGTTATAGCACTTCTTAGTTTGTTTAGTTGAGTTAGTTGTATGTTTGGCAGTATTGGTCAGTACTGGTGCTAAGTAGAGGAGTACGTAGTAGGAGGGTAGTGGTGATAGGGCACCTTGGAGTGTTAGACAGATAGTTTACCCCAATAGGCAGATCTTAGTTTTTGGTGTTTTCTTTTCACTGTATGTTGACAGTGGAAGTCAAACTTTAGGTTTATGTCTATGTAACCTTCATATAGTTTGCTGGGTGTGACAAGTTCTATTTTGGTATTGCTGGAAGCATTAATAGGGAAGGATGCTTTCTTTATTATGAGGTTTTTGTAGAAGAAAATTAGTTTTGTTTTGTTATCGTTTAGGAATAGCTGGGAAGTAGTCAGCCAGTTTTCTAAAAAAAGAGGTGGATTCCTGGATCAGTTTTTGTTGAGAATTAAGGCTTTTTGCAGAGCGGATAATGATGGTAGAATTGTCTGTGCACTGAACTAAAATATCATTATTACTAACTAGGTCAAGGCCATTAACAAAGATGCTAAACTAGATAGGACCCAATATGGATCCTTGTGGGACCCCAACTGCAGCAGGGAGAAAGGATAAGATGTCAGAGTGCCTTTTTAATGCCTGGAGTCTTTTGAAGAGGTCACTGGAAAACCAGGATAGAGAGGAATTCTTAAAGCCTAGACTGGAGAGCTGTTTTAAGAGTATAGGGTGGGAGACAGTGTTGAAAGCCTAGGATGACACAAGAAGCAGAGCAGATACAAGCGTACCATTATTTCTCTTTGTGTTGACAGTATTAGTGAACTTAAGGATGGCAGTACAGGAACTGTGGGGGTGTATGTAAACTATGCTGTGAAGGAGAGAGGAATCCATTTTATGAGATATAGTGTAGGAGCTGGGTCTGAATTTACTTCAAGTATTTTTCATGGGAAGGAAAGGATGGCAGTGGCTCTACCATTGGTGAGTTCAATAGAATAACCACCTTCATGGATGGGGGATGTAATATTTTTTCCATAGTAAATGTGCATAATATTCATTGATAGACCAGTTTATTAGAACTGAGACAGGGTATATTATGGCTCTGCTGCTATTTTTAGATATTCACTGGCTGCAGTGGTGCAGGGGTAGTGTTGCCACTTCACAGCAAGAGGTTCTCCAGTTAGATCCTCGGCTGGGGTGCCTTCTGTGCGGAGCATGTCCTCCCTGTGGTTGCGTGGGTTTCCTCTGGTTGCTCCGGTTTCCTCCCACATCCCAAAGACATGCTGTAGGTGGATTGGATACTCTAAATTGGCCCTAGGTATGTGTGCATGTGTGTGCTTTCCGTGGAAGGTTGGATGCAGGGCTGGCAACTCGACACAGTAAAACTTCACCGCCAATCATGAGAGGACAGGTGATCAACTGTGACAAGCCCTAACCAGGAAAAAGCCAGGAGAAGAAGACCAGCTAGCCTGCCTTGTGCTAGGGAGGTGGGTTTTAGTTTAAGTAGTGTTTATTTGTTGATAACAGTGGGGGCTGGCTGAAGAGACTGAGTATGGGTAGCTACTAGAATTTGTAGTGTGTTCATGGCATTGTTTTGTTTACAGCTGTTGAGTAAGGAAAACCTGATTTAATAAAGTTAGCATTAACTTCATTAGCAATGTCTGCTGATTTATTAGATTTGAGTGTTGGTGAAGGCTGTGTTGAATGGCCAGGGTTTAGAAGCTGATTTATGGAAACCAGAATAATTTGGGGTTCTGATAAGTTTTATTTTGGAGGTTAATGTAATATATTTTTCTTGTCTGATTTAGTGTGGTATTTGTTTCTGTTTTTAAGCTCTCAGAATTGTTGATTGTTTGGCTGAAATGTATTTGTTTGTGGCTTACGTATTCCAGGCAGTATCTCTAAGTTTTATTAGCTATTTTGTGATTTTGGATAGCCAAAAGGCATAATTAGACTTAACTCATTTGCTCTAAGTGAGGCCAGTACATTTAATCTTTTTAGGAATATATTATTGAAGAGAGATACAGTGTCATCGAGTGGTAGTTGCTTTGTGGTAGTTTAGTTATATTGTTTTACCTATAAGATGAGTGCACCTTTATTGAAATTTGAGAGTTTATGAGTCAGATTTCTGTTTGCCTTCTTATGATGAATATAGTAAGCCCCTTAAAGAGTCTGAGAAGGTCCCGGAATTATTAGAGATTTTACCTGGCATAGAAGTGACTAGTCTGTTGTGGTACCCTTGTTATTTTTATTGTTGAATCAAGTGGGAGTTGTGATTCATGTAGATTTATGGTATTGGTGGGGTTGTTAGCAGAGTGAAAGAGAGAAAGTCAGTATTTAAATCACCTTATGGCAACTTTTCTTCGGGGATGTTGGATACTACCCAGCAGAAGAGAGCTTCTACTATGCTATGATTGTTTTCAGGTGGGATATAAACTTCCAATATGTGCAAGGATTTGTGCTGATTTATTTTGAGAATAAATGTGAGGATTTTAGTTTTAATCCTATTTGAGGGTATTAGAAGTGGTAGGATGAGCTGTAGAGCATATTTGTAAAATACTGAAACTCCATCAGGTCTCTTATTTTTTCTGTCTGCCCTGAGTATGTTATAATTCAGTGGGATTGTATCATCTTTTATTTCTGACATCAGAAAAATTAGGCCTGATTCTAAAATATTTGCTCTCACTGACCACATATGCTGATAGCAGGTCTTTTGAAATCTTCCCCCTGGTTACTTGCACTCAGAGCAAGTCTTTCTGAATCAGGGCAGATGTACACTGAGAGCAGCTCTTTTGAAATCTGGCCCATTGTTTCATCTGCTTACATCCAGTCCATAATGTTTCATGCCTGGACATGTGCATGGTTGTGTGCTTCCTCATATCTGCAGACGTCTTATGCATGTCACTAGACATAGGTACAAAAGGGTATTCAGTGTATCCTGGGAAGTTCAAATATGCAATTATAACATCTGCTGTTGTATGCCAGATGCATTTCTTTCTGATTATGACCAGTATTGTATGTGGATATTTGGTAATATGCCTGCTGAGCATCTGCAAAGTGCATGACCATTAGTGAGCAATGACAAAAGCCACTAGTTTGTCAAATACATATTTCATGTGCACTTTCAGCATGGCTGAGATTGAGGTCAGTTATCATGTATGGGGTACTTACCACAAGCTGGAATCTGATGCTGTAACTTATCTTGCCCTATTAAGATAGTGAGGAGGCTGAATCATTACCTACATTCAGTCTATGGCCCCAAGTACTGCAGGTGTACTCAAAAATGTATGAAAAGTCTCTGTGGTGGAAATACTCCTGATGTTTTAGTGAGTTTGCTGTACACAACATCTTCTACCATGGCATCCAAAAATATGTTAACTATACTGAATACTAAGGTCTCAGATATTCCCACACTGTCACATTATGGTTCCTAAAAAGTGCCTATGTTTAAGATATACAATGATGTAGGCACACTGGTCTCTGATGGGAATGACCTAGGTGTGACCTCTGTGCAGTTTCCATGCATGGTCTGTGTGAAGGCTGCCAGCCTAGCCAGATAGAATTTTGCAGATAATTCTGTCATTTGTAAATATGAATGTAAACTACAGGCTTGTTGTCTTAAATATAAAGAAATACTGTTACATGTGGAACTGGAAATAATGTGACAACAGTGCACTCTACTGACCAAAGTAAAGCATGTGGTGACCCTTTGATGTAGACAGTGGTGCTGAAAAGTCTAGATGAAGAAATTCTTTCTATTGTTTTAACCAATAGTTAAATTGCTAGATTTAAACATGCAAATGTATTTTTATTGCTCTGCTCCTGACCAGCTGCAAGATTACAAAAGGAGATGTTAGGAATGTAAATGCAGTTTCTGTTAGCCTGGGAAACCAGGCAAGTGTGAAGAATGATGTAATGTGTAGCCTGGGAACACCAGGAAAGTGTAAAGAATGATGTAATGTAAATCAAAACTGCAATTTCAATTTAAACAGAGAGAACCAGAGAGGATTAAGCATTTTTGTCTTGCTCTTCCAACTCATCAACACTCTGCCTGTTTTCTTATGTAAGTTTATCTTAGACTTGTGTTTTCTCTTAGAAATAGCTAGAAACTAGAAATATTAGACTGTGTTTTTCTGTGATTTCAGAACTGTACTAATGAATTATTTTAAGTATTTCTCTGTGATCTCTGAACTCTTGACTAGCACTATGTAGTAAGAAGTATTGTCTTGTGTTTTTATTATTTATTAAATATTTTAAAACCTTTCAACTGTGGCTGTTTTGTGTAGAGATAATTTAAGCTTTAGAGTACATTGCATATTTATAGTGATTACTGTACCAAGTCATTCTAATAAGCCTTGACTGTTTAGTTATACAACAAATTGGATAATAACATTGCACAGTAATAATTGGACACCCTTTTAAAGGCCTTTGAGTAGCTGATAAACATTATCTGGGTGGTGGCAGGCAGTACTACCATATAGTTTGGGTAATAGGGGCACAGCTGGAGAACTTGTGCCAGCCTTTCCCAGGAGTGTCTGTGTGGTTGTATAAACTCTTATCTCAAAGTGTGTGTGTGTCAGCTACTTGGACAGGGACACAAAGCACTGGTTGGACAGAGCAGGTGCTGGAGGTTTTAGCTCCTCAGCTGGCTGAGATCTGGACCCTGTAGCTGTGCCACTGGGGAGTCTTATTGGGGACCTGTAGAGCAAAGGAGGTACCATCCCCAGACTGACTGTGATCTCTGTGTGCTCTTAAGGACAATTGCACTTTACTGTGTGTATTTGTTAGCCTTTCTTCATATATGAGACATCCTCTCTGGTGTTAGTGGCAGGGATTGAGGCTCCTTGATTGCTGGGCCAGGGCACAGGTGTTCCATATTAATTGTTTGGCAGTGGTGGGATATCCACACCATATATTCATAGTTTGGCAGAGGTGGGATACCCACACCATATATTAATTGGTTGGCAAATACTAATTGGCTTTTAGTGGTGTGGGTAGAGTGAATCCCTGTAGCTTGTGTACAGTGAGCTTTAAAGGTGTTTTGTACTCTAAAACAAACAAGCAGTGAATATTCAGAGTCCAGATCACAATTGTTTTATTTCTTTTGTTAGCTTAGTTAGTCAGGGTGAGCAGGCAGCATGTCAGCAGAGGAGTATGGAAAGCTGACAAGGAGCCAGCTGGTGGAGATGTGCCAGGCTAGGGGACTGGTGCATGGGAACCTGACTAAGGCAGACTGGATTGCAGCCTTGGTTACAGCTGCATCATAAAATAGCAACCAGGAGGACAATCAGATTGGCAGTGGAGATATAATACCCTCGGAGAATGGACAGCTCAACCTTTCTGAAGAGGACTTAAAAATCCATTTAGAGCTTAAGAGACTTGAGTTGGAGGCCAGGCATTTGGAAATAGAAGCCGAGGAAAAGGAGAGGCAGAGGAAGCAAGAGAGAGAAATGCTGACATTTTGCCAGAGTAATGGAGGTAATGGGGAAGGGAGTAACTGGACCCCAGAAGCACAACATGTCAGTATATTTCTTACGCAGTTTAAAGGGGATAATTTTGAAAGTTTCATTCATAAGTTTGAGAGGGTATGCAAACAGTATAGTGTTGACAAAGGCTCTGTGTACGATTCCTGACCCCCTTACTCCATTGTAAAGCTGTCACTGTATTGTCTAAAATGTCTGATGTTGCATGTTTTGATTATACTGCTGTAAAAAATTGTCTATTAGAGTTTTTTAAGCTAACACCTGAAACGTACAGGAAAAAGTTTTGTGAGCACAGACGCAAGGCAGATGAAAGTGTGTGTGAATATGTTGCTAGACTGAGCACTTATTTCCATATGTGGGTGAGTGGATGTCAGGTAACCACTTTTGAAGGGCTAGCAGACCTTTTGGTGAGGAAACAAGCCTTTAGAACTTTGCCTGAGGACATGAGGATCTGGTTAGCCGATAGACAATATACTATTTCAGATGAGTTGGAGAAGAAGGGAGACCTATAGCTGGCAAACAGGGCAGCCCAGCACAGGAAGGGGACCCCCCAGTACTGCTCATGGGTCTAAAGGAACCCATGGTGGACAGCAATGACTGCCCTAACAGAACCTGCCAGTAGAAGAGGAAGCCACTAGTCCAGGTACACATCCAAGATCTAGAGTTAAATATTTCGAATGCAACCAGTGGGGCCATGTGGCATACAAGTATTCACGGAGGCAACATGGGGAACAAAAGATGAGCAAGCCAGTAAGTGGGAAAGACAAAGTGCCAATAGTAGGTTGCCTTGGACAACAAGGGTACCAAACTACAACCAGAGGTTATATCCTGTTGTGGTGAATGGCAAAGAAGTCACTGCCAAGAGAGACACAGCCTCTGATATAACAATTATAAAGCCTGCAATGCTTACAGAGGTGAAGTGCTTGCCTGGGCAGTCTGCTCCAGTCAGGGCTTTAGGAGGGATCCCATTTCAAATACCTTTGGCTAGTGTTCACCTTGACTGGGAGGGTGGAAAAGGAAGCCAGCAGGTAGGTGTGTTTGAGAATATACCTGCAGATGTCCAGATAGGGAATGATTTTGATAGTGCAGTACCCTGTGCTTGTGCAGTTACATGCAGTCAGGCTTGGAGACAAGCAGGTAAGTCTGGTAACCTGGGGGAGACCCAGATAGACTGCATACTTGCAGCAAGGATTGGTGAGGTGGTTACTTCAGGGAGGGAGCTACCCTGTAGCAGTGAGACTGAATGTGAGCCACAGCTGCTTGTGGGTACTGATGTTCCCTTGGACAGAGTGACTGCAAAGGTAGAGGTGAGTCGTAGTACCCAGGCTGACAGTGAGGCACCACTGTCAGAGGATGCCAGACTTCCTGTGGAAGTGGAGCTGGGAAGGGTTACAAGGAGAGAGTTGAGACAGGCTCAGCTCTCAGACCCTGCATTGCAAGGCCTGAAGCAGGTAGCTAGGGAGGCACCTGGTTCTTAAGGAAAGGGGAAATCTGTATACTGGGACAAAGGGTTACTATACAGAAAGTGGACCCCTGAGGGAGGGCTAGAAGATGAGAGAGTACAACAGTTGGTAGTGCCTAGAGCCTACCATCTGGTACTTCTAGCCCTAGCCCATGATATTCCCTTTGCAGGTCATATGGGCATAAAACATACAAAGAGGCATACTATGGAGAACTTCTATTGGCCTGGAATTTCCAGAGATGTAACAGGGTACTGCAGGATCTATGAGCAGTGCCAAAAGGTAGGCAAGGCAGGAGACAAGATGAGAGCTCCTTTGATGCCTTTGCCTGTGATTGAGGAGCCATTTCAGAGGGTATCTATGGATATTGTGGATCCTCTGAGTACCCCAAGTTCCACAGGGAAAAAGTATATCCTAGTGGTAGTGGATTATGCTACATGATACCCTGAGGCAGTGGCATTGTCCTCCACTGAGGCAGAGAAGGCGGCAAATGCTTTGTTAGAAATTTTCAGCAGAGTAGGTTTCCCAAAAGAAATACTGACTGACAGAGGTGCCAGTTTCATATCAGACCTGCTGGCTTGTCTGTGGAAGTCCTGTGGGGTAAAGCACATGAAGACCACCCCTTACCATCCCCAGACTAATGGTCTTGTTGAGAGGTTAAACTCTACAATCAGGGCCATGCTACAGGCATTTGCAGATCAGTTTAAGAGGGAGTGGGACAAATATTAAACCCATCTGTTTTTTGCTTACAAAGAAGTTCCACAAGAATCCACAGGATTTTCACCTTTGAGTTGCTCTATGGGCGTAGGGCGAGGGGACCTCTACATTTAATTCAAGATGAGTGGGAAGGTGAGTGTGAGTCTCACAAGGAGTCTGTTGTGGAATACATCCTAAACCTCAGGATATGGCTCAGGAAACTCATGGGCTTGGTGCAAGAGAACCTGGCAGAAGCCCAACAACAGAAAAAGGTGTGGTATGACAGGAATGCTCAAGCTACAGACTATGTTGTGGGGCAGCAGGTAATGGTTCTTACTCCTGTCAGACACAACAAGCTGCAAGCAGCTTGGGAGGGACCCTACAAGGTTGTAGGAAAGGTAAGTGATTTTAACTACATGGTGGAACTGATAGGCAGAAGGCAGAGGCACAAATTGTACCATGTTAACATGATGAAACCTTACCATGATAGGGAGGCCCTTGTGCTGAACATTTGAAGTGAAATGCAGGAGGAGTCTGAGGGAGATCTGGGGACTGATCTTCTCAATGACACTTGGGCTGACACCTCAGTGTAAGGGGTAGCAATGTCCCAGCAGCTATCTCCTACACAGGTTCAAGAAATCTGAGCAGTGTTGCAAGAATTTGGGGACATGTTCACTGGAAAACCAGGGTGCACCCACCTGGGGCAGCACCAGGTGGATACAGGACCCCAAAGGCCTATTAGGCAGGCCCCTTATAGAGTGCCTGAGAGAGTCAAACAGACTCTGAGGGAGGAGGTACAGAAAATGTTGGAACTAGGGGTCATTTAAGAGTCCAACAGTCCCTGGGCCTCCCCAGTGGTGCTGGTGCCAAAGAAGGATGGCAGCACCAGGTTCAGGGTGGACTACAGGAAATTAAATAGTCACACAGAGTCAGATGCTGACCACATGCCTAGGACAGATGAGGTCCTAGAGCAGTTGGGTGGAGCTAAGTATCTTACAACCATTGATCTTACCAAGGGTTACTGGCAGGTGCCCTTAACTCCAAGTGCTAGAGAGAAGTCAGCCTTTGTGACTCCATTTGGCTTATATGAGTTCACAAACATGCCCTTTGGGATGAAGAATGCCCCAGCAACTTTCCAGAGGCTGGTGGATCATATCCTAGCAAGAGCAGGAGGGTTTGCCCTTGCTTACCTAGATGATATTGCCATCTACAGCCATTCCTGGCCAGAGCACCTTCAGCATATCAGGGAGGTGCTGGGCAGACTATAGAGGGCAGGATTGACCATTACGCCGAGCAAATGTCAGGTTGGTATGGCAGAGGTCTCCTACCTAGGACATAGAGTGGGGAATGGTAAGATAAGGCCAGAACCTGCTAAAGTGGAAGCCATTTATATATGGCCTGCACCTGTTACTAAAAAGCAGCTGGGGGCATTTTTAGGGACAGCAGGGTACTACAGAAAGTTTGTCCCCAGTTGTAGTACCATAGCTGCTCCCCTCACAGACCTGACAAGGAAGAACAGGCCAGATAAGGTAATGTGGACCCCAGCATGTGAGCAGACATTCCAGAAGCTTAAAGAAGCTTTGGGAGGACCCCCCCCCCGTGTTAGTCAGTCCAGATTACAGCAAAGAATTTATTGTGCAGGTGGATGCTTCGGACCATGGGGTGGGGGCTGTACTTAGCCAGATTTCTTCAGAGGGAGAAGAGCACCCAGTGGTTTATCACAGTCATAAGCTCCAACCCAGGGAAGAATGCTATGCAGCTGTAGAAAAGGAATGTCTAGCCATAGTGTGGGCACTGCAGAAACTTCAAACTTATCTGTATGGAAAGAAATTCACTGTTATGACAGATCACAACTCCCTAACATGGTTAAACAGAGCCAGCCATCAAAATGCCAAGTTGCTAAGATGGAGCCTGGGGTTGCAAGCATATATGTCAGTGCAGCACCACAGTGAGGGTAGCAATGCCAATACAAATGGGCTGTCAGGACAGGGAATGGGGTAAAGTACACTCAGATAGACCTAACCCTCTCAAGCAGTGTTTCCAAAGGGTCACTTGAAAAATTAGCTTGAGTTCTCCAGGGGGGAGATATGTGAAGGCTGCCAGCCTAGCCAGATAGAATATTGCAGATAATTCTGTCATTTCTAAATATGAATGTAAACTACAGGCTTGTTGCCTTAAATATAAAGAAATACTGTTACATGTGAAACTGGAAATAATGTGACAACAGTGCACTCTACTGACCAAAGTAAAGCATGTGGTGACCCTTTGATGTAGACAGTGGTGCTGAAAAGTCTAGATGAAGAAATTATTTCTATTGTTTTAACCAACAGTTAAATTGCTAGATTTAAACATGCAAATATATTATTATTGTTCTGCTCCTGACCAGCTGCAAGATAACAAAAGGAGATGTTAAGAATGTAAATGCAGTTTCTGTTAGCCTGGGAACCCAGGGAAGTGTGAAGAATGATGTAATGTAAATCAGGACTGCAATTTCAATTTAAACAGAGAGAACCAGAGAGGCTTAAGCATTTTTGTCTTGATCATCCAACTTATCAGCACTCTGCCTGTTTTCTTATGTAAGTTTATCTTAGACTTGTGTTTTTTCCTAGAAATAGCTAGAAACCAGAAAGATTAGACTAAGTGTTTTTCTGTGATGTCAGAACTGTACTAATTAATTATTATAAGCATTTCTCTGTGATCTCTGAACTCTTGACTAGCACTGTGTAGTAAGAAACATTGTCTTGTGTTTTTATTATTTATTATTAAATATTTTAAAACCTTTCAACTGTGGCTGTTTTGTGTAGAGATAATTAAAGCTCTAGAGTACATTGCATATTTATAGTGATTACTTTACCAAGTCACTCTAATAAGCCTTGACTATTTAGTTATACTACCAGTTGGATAATAACATTGCACACTAATAATTGGACACCCTTTTAAGGGCCTTTGAGTAGCTGATAAATATTAGCTGGGTGGTGGCAAGCAGTACTACCGCATAGTCTGGGTAATAGGGGCACAGCTGGAAAACTTGTGCCAGCCTTTCCCAGAAGTGTCTGTGTGGTTGTGTAAACTCTTATCTCAAAGTATGTGTGTGTCAGCTACTTGGGCAGGGACACAAAGCACTGGTTTGACAGAGAGGGTGCTGGAGGTTTTAACTGCCCAGCTGGCTGAGATCTGGACCCTATAGCTGTGCCAGTGGGGAGTCTTATTGGGGACCTGGAGAGCAACGGAGTGACCAGTCCTGGACTAACTGTGATCTCTGTGTCCTCTTAAGGGAAATTGCACTTTACTGCGTGTACTTGTTATCCTTTTTTCATATATGAGATGCCCTTTCTGGTGTTAGTGGTGAGGACTGAGGTTTCTTGATTGCTGGGTCAGGGCATGGGCGTCATAGTCTGCATGTTGTAGACCTCCATGCTTCCTGACAGCTGATTCTATATCTTTTTCAGGATTCCCTGGCTTGCCAAGGTCTGCAATATAGCCTAGGATTGATTCATTATCTCTGATGTTGTGCCACTACCATACTGGATGTGTATCTGCCTTTCCCTTTCCAAAGCGTTGTCATGCAATATGCTCACTATATAAGCACTTGATATAATTTTTCATTATTGTATATATGAATGCATCTCTCCAGTACATTCAGAAATTATTGTAGTTCCCCCACCTGGAAGTAAGTTTACTATATGTAAAGACAGACCTACATTTTATTGAGGTCTGTGGTGTGGAACACCGATGCTGGAGACAGAATAATTCACTGAAAAAACTTGATTGTATCACACTATATTGGGAACATTGCTAGTTGTTTATTAGTAATTATGAAAATAAGCAATATTTCCACTTGTACTTAGTACTTCAAAAAGCAAATGATTTATCTATTGCATACCATTAGGTGAAACCTTAGATGTTGAAGAAAACTGCCTTTAATATTTGTACTGTAAGTTGCACATCTTGAGATATATCCATCATTATCTGCATTGCTAATTATGCACTTATACATATATTTTCATATTTCCATAAATATCTCAATAAACATGGAGGAAAATATTTCAATAAACATGGAGGAATTTCTTGTTGTCATGTGAAAATTTATGTCTCGTTAATAAAAATGTTCTAGCAATATACATCTAGGTTATAAAGCTTTCAAGATATGGAAATTTGTTTGTGAACATTTAGAAAAAAATATTTTTGACTTGTGTACTTTATTATATATTACAATATTTATTGAAAAGTCTATAAATGCACCGACTGTTATCATTGTAAAGAATGCTTCCTACTGATAAGACTACTGTTTATACAATGTTATTAGCTTTTATTGTTCACAAAACATTTGCATTTGTTTATCTCATGCTTTATAACTTATTTTTCAGAAAATGTTCTGGAGTGCAAGATGTACGTAGGCTGGCAGAGTGTGACATTCCATACCAAGTAGGTGTTAATGAGTTAATCCACACAACAGGGAACTCACACTGAACATTAATACCTCCAAGCAGATTATGGAGTTTATTCCAGTTTGTAAATCACATCTACTGCATGGGACAATGAAGATCACTTTTATTTAGTAGGTTAACCAACTTGTCAAGAGTTCTAAGTTGTCAAGGCTACAATTTATCAATTTAAATTCATTGATTTACAACTGGGTTGTAGACCACAGTATGTGATGTGTCCTTAAGAAGCATAGCAAGTGATGAACGTGTATATATAAATAGCAGGCATGTGTTGCACCTAGTGCCATTTTGAAAATGCAGCCAGAGAGTAAGCATGTGAGAATGAATGTAGTTAGCTTGAACATAAGTTACCTAAGTTGAAGTTAATAAGCTACAGTTGTGATGTGTTTGTACATCATAAAGCTGCTTGAACAGAATCCACAAAAGCTCATCTATTACATCCTGACTAGATGAGTGACATGGTGTCAGAACCGGGATTCCAGAGATTAATATTTGGAGCCACAAGGCGCAGAGATAACAGTGAAGATAAACTTAGAGAAATGAGCATGAAAAAGAACCAGAAAAGAACCAAAAGTAATGAAAACTTGCATGAACAGTTTACTTTATAAAAAAGATAAAACAGAGTATTACAAGGGCACAGACTGCATTATTAAAGAAGCAAGAGGCACAAAAGGTGTATTAATTAAGCAAAATGTTTAAGATTAAGATATTTGATAAAACGACTAGCAGAAAAGCAAAACGAGTATGTGTAAAGCAAAGCAAATGTGTTTATAGCAAAACAGGCATGTTTAGAGCAAAAACGAGCACAAGTAAAGTACAATGGGCATGAAAAGAGATTAAACGAACAAAACTAATATAATAAGGGTAAAAGGGCACATTAAGCATAAATAAAGCAAGGCAACTGTATGTTTTTTGGCAAAGTGCTGTGTTTTGGCATAACTATGACCTTGTATTGTATCAAGGGCATAACTACAATGGGCATGAAAAGAGACTAAATGAGCAAATCAAATATTATAAGGGTAAAAGAGCACATTAAGCATACATAAAGCAAGGCGACTCCATGTTTTTTGGCAAAGTGCTGTGTTTTGGCATAACTATGACTTCGTATTGTATCAAGGGCATAACTACAATAGGCATGAAAAGAGACTAAATGAGCAAAACAAATATTATAAGGGTAAAAGAGTGCATTAAGCATACATAAAGCAAGATGACTGCATGTTTTTGGCAAAGTGCTGTGTTTTGGCATAACTACGAATTTGCATTGTATCAAGGGCATAACTAGAGTTATTCGAAGTATCTCAAAGTATGTAAAAGTGCTTACAGTGTACACTTATTACTATGGATGTATTCCAAAGAGTTTATCTGTGTGCAAAGTGCAACTATTTCATAAAGTACAGTCAAAGTACAGCCATTTTGAAAAGTGTCTTGTGCTGGATGTCTGTTTGCAAAGTGCCACCATTACAGAGTGTTTCTTACACTGTAAAGAATTATCTAGCAAAGTACTGTCATTTTGCTGAAGTTTCAGTCTGCAGTGTAATGTTTAATCACAAAATGCAGTTATTTCAAAATGTTTCTGACTTTGAGCTTCTTCTGCCAGGTTCATTCTCACAGTTCAGTTATTTGAAATGTTTCTTAAAATGATTATAAATTACTTTTGCCATATGACAATTTCAAGAGTGTTACAGTGAGAGATAGACTTATTTCGCAAAGTTCAGTTATTCAGAGACTTGTTGTGCCATTCGGCAAAGTTACAAATACTGGCATAAATTTCTGGCATATGTGTATGTGTGTATATTCATGCATATTTGCAAAACCCTTCACTGGTATGTGTTAATATGGCAGATGGATTTCAAAAGCCCTCACCATTTGTATTTGATCAGAATATTGCAGAGAACTGGAGAATATCTGAGCAAGAGTATGATATTTTTATACAAGCAGCTTATTTTGGCAAAGATACATGTACCAGGACATTCATTTCCCTACACCTAGCTGGGTCAGAGGCAATTGAAAGAGAGCTTTCACTTGTGTATGCACCAGCAGTATATGAGGGAGAAGATGAAAATCATCATATTGCTATACAGGCTGAATCAAGGGATGACCCTGAGTGTTTGAAGTGCAAATTCAGGGAAATGTGCAACCCCCAGACAAATATTACATTAGAGAGGCATTTGTTTTACACAAGAGATCAGAAACCAGGGAAAACTTTTGCAGCTTACATTACTGACCTGAGAAACAAAGCTAAATGTGTCGGTTTGGTGACTTAAAAGATGATTTAATAAAGTACAGGCTTGTGTGTGATATTAGTGGTGCTGCTGTGAGAAAGATTTTGCTTCGTGACAGTGATTTAATGTTAAGTAAAGCCATTGAGATTTGTCATATCCATGAAGTTACAGAAAGATACACAAGTATGCTTGCAAGTGACAAGAGCATGATTTCAGCAGACTCCAGAGCAAATGTAGATAGCATGCAACATGTCGCAAACAGAAGCAGGCCTAAGCAAATGGAAGCCACAGCTCCTGCTGGTTCACCAGGGAAACCACATAGTTTTCCAGCAAGTTCTAAGAAAGGAGCGTGCTCAGTGCAGTAGAAGCGTGAGTCAGCTAAACCCAAATCCAGCTTTATTGTTAACTGTTGCAACTGTAGTGCAAATCATGAGTCTAAAAGAGAAAAATACTTAGCATTTGGTCAGCAATGCCACAAGTGTAAAAAATGGAACCGTTTTCAAAGGTTTTGCAAATCAAGTAAGCCTCACACAGTTACAAACAAAGGCCACTCAGAAAAGCAAACTGATCAAGTAGAATTGCAGCAGTCTACTTTCTGTGTAAATGGTGCATTAGTAATTGGTGAAAGGGTCGATGGAGTGAATTTGTTGACAAAGAAAAAAGTGTTTTGTACTCTCCAGATCAATGGTAAATCCACCAAGCTCAAAGTTGACACTGGTTCAAAGTGTAATGTTATATCAGCAGACACATTTGCTAAGGTGAGAACCAATGAGGAACTCAATGGGGTTAGTAGTGCGAAACTTGTTGCGTATGGAGGTGAAGACTTTCAAATCGAAGGCTCAGTAGTGCTTCCATGTTATTTGGCTAAGAACTTTTACAGCTTGTTATTCTATGTAGTTCAAATTCCTCTGCAGTTATTACTGCATCTCAGAGACAGTGTGAGAATGAATCTATTTTCTTTTACCAAAGAAGTTCATCATATAAGCGCTTATCCTAGTTCCAATTTTTCTGAAGTTGTGATGTGTTTTTACATAATAAAGCTGCTTGAACAGAACCCACAAAGACCCATCTATTACATACTGTCTAGATGAGTGACATGGGTGATTCCTGTTTTCTGTAGGGAATCATTATCGGTGTGGTTACTATTTATACTGTGGCAGTGATAGGTCTATGTATGATCTTTTAATTTTTTTCCATCACTTACTGATCACAAAGTTGGTCAGGGGCAGCCCGTGCTATTGGACTGCCGGACTGCAGCCCCCTCAAATCAAAAAGAAATAAAAAATGTTTTTAAATTTCACGGACTTCGCGCATGCGCAGTAGTCCCGACTACTGCGCGTCTATGCGCATGCTCCTGGCAGTCCCCATAGGGGGACACAAGGAGACGTCTGTGCACGTTTAACATGTACAGACTCGCTGGGAGAATATGTCGGGGCCGGACTGCAACAGCAGCAGTCAGGATTTACAGAACAGTCTCGGGAAGGAGATTTTGAATGCAGGGATCTTGCGGGTCTTGGGAGTATTGCGCGGGCAGGACATTATGGAGAACGGACAGGACAGGTAAGTGTATGGTACTTGATTGAATATATGGTGTGTGCTTGTTGCTTCAAAGTGTGTGTGTGTGTGTGTGTGTGTGTGTGTGTGTGTGTAAATGTCCCAGGTGCTCATGGTGGTGTGGTAGGGAATACCTCAGGCTTGAACCCTGTACCCTGTATGCAGGTGTTACCCACCACCATTTGTAAAAAAATTGCAGATTTTTGCCTCATATTTGATCTGATCTGTTCCTCATAATATCTGTGGTTTGTAAATGTTTTAATGCTTAATATTTGATGGTGTAGTAGTAGCATTGTTGCCTCACAGCTGCAGGTTCTCAGGTTTGATTCTTGGCTGGGGTTCCTTCTTTGTGGGGTCTGTATCTTCTCCCTGTGTTTGTGTGGGTTTGCTTTTGTGTCCTCCCATGTTACAAAGACATGTCTGCATTATTTCTTCCTGGGCCTCTGCTGAAAATTGTTTTTTTGTTCCAAGTTAGACTGTCCTGATTAACAAATGTTAAATAAAATTGACAGGCATTTGAATTTCAGACTTCAGGTTTCTGAATGTTTAGCTCCTTGCATATTTGATGGTGCAGTGGCAGTATTGTTGCCTCACAGCTATAGGTTTTCTGGTTTGATTCTTGGTGTGGGGTGGCTTCTGTGTGGAGTCTGCATCTCCTCCCTGTGTTTGTGTGGATTTGCTCTGGTGCCCTGCCATTTTACAAAGACGTGTCTGCAGTATTAATCCCTGCGTCTCTGCTGAAAATTGGTTTTGTTCTGTTCGCAGTAAAATTGACAGGCATTTGAATTTCAGACTTCAGGTTTCTGAATGTTTAATTCCTTGCATAATTGATGGTGCAGTGGTAGTATTGTTGCCTCACAGCTATAGGTTTTCTGGTTTGATTCTTGGTTGGGTTGGCTTCTGTGTGGAGTCTGCATCTCCTCCCTGTGTTTGTGTGGATTTGCTCTGGTGCCCTGCCATTTTACAAAGACGTGTCTGCAGTTTTAATCCCTGCGCCTCTGCTGAAAATTGTTTTTGTTCTGTCCGCAGTAAAATTGACAGGCATTTGAATTTCAGACTTCAGGTTTCTGAATGTGTAATTCCTTGCATATTTGATGGTGCAGTGGTAGTATTGTTGCCTCACAGCTATAGGTTTTCTGGTTTGATTCTTGGTTGGGGTGGCTTCTGTGTGGAGTCTGCATCTCCTTCCTGTGTTTGTGTGGATTTGCTCTGGTGCCCTGCCATTATACAAAGATGTGTCTGCAGTATTAATCCCTGCGTCTCTGCTGAAAATTGGATTTGTTCTGTCCACAGTAAAATTGACAGGCATTTGAATTTCAGACTTCAGGTTTCTGAATGTTTAATTCCTTGCATAATTGATGGTGCAGTGTTAGTATTGTTGCCTCACAGCTATAGGTTTTCTGGTTTGATTCTTGGTTGGGGTGGCTTCTGTGTGGAGTCTGCATCTTCTCCCTGTGTTTGTGTGGATTTGCTCTGGTGCCCTGCCATTTTACAAAGATGTGTCTGCAGTTTTATTCCCTGCGTCTCTGCTGAAAATTGTTTTTTTTCTGTCCGCAGTAAAATTGACAGGCATTTGAATTTCAGACTTCAGGTTTCTGAATGTTTAATTCCTTGCATGATTGATGGTGCAGTGGTAGTATTATTGCCTCACAGCTATAGGTTTTCTGGTTTGATTCTTGGCTGGGGTGGTATCTGTGTGGAGTCTGCATCTCCTCCCTGTGTTTGTGTGGATTTGCTCTGGTGCCCTGCCATTTTACAAAGACGTGTCTGCAGTATTATTCCCTGCGTCTCTGCTGAAAATTGTTTTTGTTCTGTCCGCAGTAAAATTGACCAGCATTTGAATTTCAAACTTCATGTTCTTCAGAATACGTAGTAGCACAACCTTTTTTTCTAGCAATTTTCTAAGTTTATAAGATGAATATTTTAAATTTGTCCCTATTTTTGGGACTGTATTCCCCCATTATTGGCTTCGTCCAGGTTTTTGTGCTAAGGTTGACAGCTATGGCAAGAACTGAATTCACTGAATATGTTTGAGGGCTGTATTCCCTCATTACTGGGTTTGTCCAGGTGTTTTGTACTAAGAGGTTGACAGCTATGGTGAGAACTGAATTCACTAAATGATAGCCATTTAAGTTTCAGTCTTCCTCTCTTTTACAAAGCAGCTGATGTGGTGTAGTGGTATGTTACTCTGACTGTTTTTTGCTCAGGGACCTTGGCAGTAAAATATATGGTGGCAACACAACATTTTATTCTAGCAACTTTCCAAAATTATACAAGCAATGTTTAATGTGTCCCTGGTTTTTGGGCTTTTGACCCCCCCCCCAATACATTTTGGCTTTTTCCAGTTTTCTTGAGCTGCGAAGTTGAGATGCAGTTGAGTATTGAGTAGATTTTACAAGGAGCTGAGAGCTGCAGGGGAATAGAAGTTTAATGATTTGCCTAGTTAATACTATAGCACAACAGGTTGCGTACTTGCTTTTGATGCAGAAGGCTGTGGGTTCTACTCCCACAAGGGGTGGATGCTGCCGTACTGAGAATGTTCTCCTTGGTGAAGATACTAACTATGAGTTCATTATCAGTTTGCCATCCATTTCCTCTTGCAATATTATTACTAGCTTATCATTTTTTAATGTAATATAGGCAATTTATTCCTGAGGGGCAACAGACACTTTATTTTTCGATGAAACTATGAAATATAAAGGTGATTGCTAGCAGCAACCGCTTCATTAGTTACAGATTTCTTTAATGTGGAAAGATTTAGATGACTTACTTCAGAGATTGTGCATATTTACTGATAATGGACTGTAGAATTGTGCATATTTACTGATAAAGGTGGACTGTAGAATTGTGCATATTTACTGATAATGGTGGACTGTAGAATTGTGCATATTTACTAATAATGGTGGACTGTGGAATTGTGCATATTTACTAATAATGGTGGACTGTGGAAGTCTGAGTAGACTTTTTTATGATAAATGTTCTCAACTGGGCAGTTTTGCCATTATGGGTGCATATGGTTTGTTTCATTGCTTACTGTAAAAATGTTCAAAACAAATTTAAAACACCCTCTAACAAGTGTACTGTATTGTACAAGGAATATAATTTTAGTACAATGAGGAAGGTGTATCAAAGAGCACATGTATGTTTCATATGCAAGGGGCCTATGATTCGAAAACAGCCCAAAATTAATCTTTATCTGCCACTGGCAAAATGTATTTTCTTTGAATGTGGGTTTCAATGAATGTGAGTTTCAAGGGCAGAGAAGTTTTAATGCTAAGTTTTCATTGTGAGACTGTATTGCTTTGTTTAACAGATGACTTAGTGTTTGTGCTGTAAAATACAAAATAAAACTTTCAAATGAAGTCCAACTCATCATAGAAGTAAGGCAGTATGCACATTAGTGTTTATGGTAAATGGAGTGAAATAGCCAAGTAATGGTTCATTGGAATGGCTGCAGAGGCTCCATTCAACCATTATTTTGTCAGGGGGGGGGAAGGGCAGCAGACTCAGACAGGCCCAGCTGAACTATACCTCCCAACTGTCCAGATTTTCAAAGAATGAATAGATTTTTGCTTCTTATTTTTGGTTTGTTGTTCATAAAATTTGTAGTTTTAATTCCTAAATGATTTGCCAGAAGTCACTAAATAATAAGTTTCAGACTTCATAACCTTCAGAAAAATGCATGTTAAAGTAAGAGCTGTTCTATCAACTGTCTCAATTTATACAAGAGCAATTTTTAGAACTGTTTATATGTGCCCCCAATATATTTGGCCTTGTTCAGATTTACTGCATTAACAGGTTGAGAGGTACATGCAAATAAATTGCTTTATAGAATTAGGCATAGCCAACCTCTCAACTGTCCCCAATTTTTGGCTCAAAATGTTGCTCTTCCCCCTAATAATCCCTCCGCAAAATAGCAATTTTGGAAGAAAACATGGATAGTTTACAATTAAGAAATAACTGTAATAATCAAAGTTATAGATTACTTGAAATGCATGTAGATTCTTTTATTTTGTCAGCTGCTCAAGGTAGCAGTACTAATATTAAAGTGTCCCTTCTTTGACAGGTAGCAGCTGTATTGTGTGTCTATATTATATTTTTGCATCACATTTTTGGTCCATTTTTCATAAAATTGTGTTTTTTGGCAAATTAGTGACAAATCACTAAAGACTGAAGTTAGAAAATGACAGACATTTGAGTTTCAGATTTTATACCCTTCAGAAAATTCATACTAATGCAAGACCTATTCTATTATCTTTCTAAGTTTATTAGAGCAATATTTAAAAATTGTCCTTATTGTTGGGCCTTTGTCCCACTTCTGTGTATGGCTTTGTCCAGATTTCTTGCTCTTGAGGTTGAGAGGTATGACAAATGTGTCAGGGCCATCACAGTCAGCCAGAGAGATTTCAAATTGTGACATGCTTGTTGCACCCCACTACCCCATGTAGTGACTCTGGATGTGTCCAAGCAAGGCAAGGAGTAGTTGTATCTACCTTGGATGGGAAGGACACACTGCATAAGTACTACAGTGGCTTTTCATCTGTCCTTGATTTTGCAGAATGGTCTGGTTTCTGTCATATTTTTGTACTGTTGATTTATGCTTATTACTCAGATTTATGCTTATTACTCAAAGTGCCTGTTGTTCTGTGTTTAAGTAGCAATGCTTTAATGACCATAAGGTAAGCTTGTCTGACATCGTAAGATGCAAGTAAGCTTTAATAAGCATACTGTTAAAGAATTGCCAACATTGAAAGCCTTTCTGTTGTTGCCATGCAGAGAATACTTGACTAGATAATGTATAAGCCTTGGGTATTAAAGGACAGGATTCCATTATTTTAAAAAGCTCATTACACTTGTTGGAGACTTCCAGTTAACTCTACAGACTTTACCTGTAAACTAAACAGAATGCCAATCATGTGTGGTCCATAACCTGTACAGTAATCCTTTAAGCAATGTATCTTGAGCTTGTTTCTTGTTTGCTTTTCATTTTTTACTTTGATCATGTTTTCCCCATGAAACAAGTTGTCAGGCAGCAGGTCTTTTTTGGATAAGAAACATTTTTACAAGTGGGGGCATCACATAGATTTCTACTTTCAGCATGTTACTTGGTACTTTAATAAAGCTGAATATATTATAATTAGAACTGCAGTGCAAGGAGAAGTGGTTTGAGTTGAGTGCTTCAGGTTTTTCTTATATTTGATTTTGACTGGCATTCCAGTAATGTATTTAAAAACTAATTTATTTTTTCATGCCTCACAACCTTTTGTTTCCATCTAGATATTAAGTAAGCTGTCATGCAGCCAATGCATTGAAATATTTTTATTCTTCTACACTTATTTTTGTCTTGATTGGACTTTCATAATGATGGTTTGCCACCCAGGGCAGCGTGTTTAATTAAAGTTAGTTTTTTGTGGTTTTGTGCATAGCTCCTCCCCTTTATGGTTGGCCACACCCCTTCCCCTTGACCCCACCCATTCAGCTGTCTCCTGCAGCCCCCCTGTGATTTGAAGTCACCAGCTGCCACTGGAGTTGGTATATTTAAGTAAGTTCTCTGACATGCAATATAAATTGCCCACTGTAAAAAAAAAATTTTTTTTTTTAGTCTGTTGGAGCTTCATCTGACAGTTACTTGGGGAGACATAACAAATATTAACAGAAGCTATTTGATGGGTAGTAAGATGCACAATGTGGGAAAGATGAAAAAATGAAGACTTCAGGGTGGAAGCTTAAATAGCCCCAGTTATAGAGAAAGTAAATGAGATCAGATTATGGCAATTCAGTCACATGTAGGAAAGCAGAAGGCAATCTGATTAAGCACATTTGGGGCAGAAAAGAAGAAGGCAAAGGGAGACAAGGATGCTCAGCCAAGAGGCGAAAGGATTGTGTAAGAGAAGACCAGCAGCAGATGGTCATGATTTTCAACTCTGACTATGAAGAGAAAATGACAATTGATACATCATCATGTAAAATGAGAAAAAGCAGGTTGATGATGATGACAAAGAATTGTGCATGTAAAATGTTTTACCATCGTATGCTAAAATGAAACAGAATGTCTGAAATCACCAAAAATTAAATACATACACAATACATCTTCATTCTTTTAAAGAAGTCTTAACTGCATTATTGACTTGTCTTAACTGTTAGGGCCATTTGCAAAAAGACAAATATGGCCACGAAGCAGAAAGACTGTCAAGAAGAGATGCATGAGTGATGTTGCTTGAGGCTGGATGCTCTCCTGGAGATCTCCATTCAAATGCAAGTGAAAACCATTTAATAAAAGTATTAAAATTTGTCACTCCTGTGAGATTTTGGTCAAAATAAGGAAAGTGTTTTGATGACTACCAATAAAAGAGAAATAATTTGAGGGAGCATGTTATTTACATGGAAACAAGTCACTGTGATGTTCAACTTTCACCAACCAAGCAGCCTAAAACGGTGTTGAGACAACTTGAGAAAAGTCATCAACAGTTTCAAAGCAATGTAAATTTGAGCTGAAATCTGATGAGAATTGTTGATATTTACATGAAAAGGCTCAAAGTTGCCCTTACCGATGATGCTGAATACCTGAAATCCAACAAGTGGGTCTTTAGACAACAAATGGCAGAGATTCAGTAGAAGGCTGTAGGGACATTTAAAAGACCTGAGCAAACTACAATCTACATTACTGGATATGACGAAAATTCCTGAAAAAGAAATTTAAGATTTGAAGGGAGAAAAGTGATATGCAGTTCATTGTGAAAGGTAATACGGTTGAATGGATTGGACTCTTTGGGGACTACTTAAGCAAAATACTTACTACTGCCAGAAAGAAAAGTAAGATATGGAAAGTGAAGGGTTATATTGATTTTTTGGCTTACTAGGAAAGAAAACAAGTACTGCGGAAGTTGTTGTGATCAGGGAGAAAACTGATTGTGTCAGGAAAAATAGTGTTCAAGTAGTAATATTACTTGAGGTGACTTTAAAGGGACATTCTTGATTTTAGAATGTGATGAAAGAGAATCAGTGAAAATGAATGAAATGTATGTTGTTTCTGGTAACATTTCAAAGCATTTTAAAACTGAAAGGAGTTTGTATTTTGAAAAAATAAAAGAGTGATGAACACAATTGAAATGAGAGCAAATGGGAAAGACATACTTGAAATGAGGGCATTGGTATAGCCAGGAAAGATTAAGATGAGTGGGAAAATGTCTAGTTTGACAGCAAAGCTTGCCATGTTTGCGAGAGTGACATCAGATATGAGATAGTTAGATAGACAGAGAGGTATAATATGGACTCGGTCTAATGAGCTGAAAGACTGGATGTGCATTATGAGAGTAAGACTAAGGAATGAAGGCACAGGCTTTGGTTGTATTGAAAAAGAAGAACATTGTTTTCCTGGTGGTCTGAAAAAGACAAAAAATAAGAGCTATGCTGTAATATACAGAATTAGACAATGAAGGCAAATAATACTAAATTTCAAATGAGAGATAAGATGTTGGTTTGAAATTTATCTTCTGCTACAATTACCACAAAGCTGAGTTTTTGACTTTTCTCTTTCTCCTTTCATGTACTGTTTTCCAAAAACATTATTCTCACCCGGCAAGTTAAACAGTTTTAAGTAGTGGATTAATTGTTCCTTAAAATGTAACAAAATATTTATGAGATTTTAACCATGCATGTGAAGGAATGCACTATGATGTGTGAACTCAAGATACCAACAGATAATGAACATTTGAAATTTAAATGGGATTTTTTTAAGTATTAGGAACCATTGCTCACAATTTTAAAATCTTGCAGTTCATCTGTGAGAGACAAAACAAAATAATGATTCTGATATTGGAGAGACAGGTATGTGTCTCAGAGATTACCCCTTCTCTGGGATAGACCACCATTCATGTGAAACAGATCTCTTATCAAATACACCCCAGGCTTGCCACCTGTGGCCATTATGGATAGGGCAGTTTGTAGATGCTGTATGCCATAACACAAGCATATAATAAAGCCATTCTACCCAGTGGGCGATGATAATTGGGAAAATTGAGGCATGAATGACTAGGCTTAAACCTCCTTTGATTCTATGATCCTATAAAAGAACTATTATCATAAATGTAAGGGGTCATTAATAAAATGATGTGGGTCTCTTTCAATTAAAGTGGATGATTTCAGGTTACTAAGAAAGCAATAATGCCAAACAGGGTGTGTATTACTGTGTAAATAACACCCTTTAATGAGTGTTTTGAACCCCAACACTACAGGCAAAAGGCCTCTACACCCCTGGAATGGTATTATTTACACAGCAACACACACCCTGGAGAGCATTATTGTGCTTAGTGAACAGCCTGTCTATAAAATTGTGTTTTACTTACTATTTTTATTACTGTTTTTATATATATATATATATATATATATATATATATATATATATATATATATATATATATATATATATATATATATATATAGATAGATATACAAGGTAAAATAGTTCCTCTCCTAATGTTTCAAACTTGATCTAGTATATGTAAATGGTATTGGAGAAAGTATTTTATAAAAATTTCACAAAAAAATCCAGATTTTTATTTCATTTTTTTGTCCCTTACCCCTAAAAATGTGTGGTTTGTTGGAAATCACCGGGGACTGAAGTCACTAAATACCATTTGAGTTTCAGACTTGATTTCCTTAAAAAATGCATGCTAACATAAATCGTGTTAGTCAAGCAAAGTTCTCATTTTATAAGAGCAATATTTATAATAGCTTCCTATTTTTGAGCCTTTCCTCCCCCTTTAATTGAAGCTATATCCAGATTTCTTAAACTAAGAGGTTGAGAGGTATGCAAACACCTCGTAACTGCTGTTGCCAATGTTCACTCAATCGCACTTTCTCTCTCTCTCTTTCTGCCACACACACATACAGAAACATACTTCTGCATTCGTGCACACAACTACACATATAAACACATTCAGAGAAAAACATAAACACACATAGACACTGTGAAGATAGGTGAAGGCTGCCAGCCTAGCTAGACAGAATTTTGTAGATAATTCTGTCATTTGTAAATATTAATATAAGCCACAGGCTTGTTCTCTTAAATGTGAAAAGAATTTATTGGATGTTGAACTGCAAAAACGTAAAAACAGTGCACTCTGCTGTAAGAAAGCTGATAAGTCAAGCATTGTGAAATTCTTTGATCTAAAACTCGGAGCCGAGATGTCTAAAGGGAGGCATTCTGGTTATGGTTTTGAGGCCAATGTTAATGGCTAGAATTAACATATAATTTCTTTTATTGCTCTGACTTCCTGACCAGCTGCAAGATCAAAAGGGCTATTAACCTCTGAGTTTCTATTAGCCTGGAAACCAGAAAGAAATTATGTAATCTGAAATGAATCAGTGCTCCTGTGTTATCAGTTTTAGGACAGAAAGAATGAGAGCATTTGAACATTTGTCTTGAGAACATCCAACTCACCAGCACTATGCCTGTGTCTATATGTAAGTTTATTTTAGAACTGTGTTTTCTCTTAGATATAGCTAGGAACTAGGA
Source organism: Protopterus annectens (assembly GCF_019279795.1). Classification (NCBI taxonomy): domain Eukaryota; kingdom Metazoa; phylum Chordata; order Ceratodontiformes; family Protopteridae; genus Protopterus; species Protopterus annectens. The sequence goes on from NC_056730.1 coordinate 1,141,968,455, forward strand.
AGATTAGATTAGCTTTTTTTCTGTATTGATGTCAAAACGTTTCTAGTGTATTATTTTACGTATTTCTCTGTGATCTCTGAACTCTTGACTAGCACTGTATAGTAACAAGTATTGTCTTGTGTATTTATTATTAATTTTTTAAACCTTTAAACTGTGGCTGTTTTATGTAGAGTTAATTTAACCTCTAGAGTACATTGCATGTATATAGTGATACTGGCCAAGCCACTCCAATAAACCTTGACTGTTCAGTTGCACTTACCATTTGGATAATAATATTGCACAGTAATAACTGGACACCCTTTGTTAAGGCCCATTTTATTTGCTGACAAATATTAGTGGGTGGGGGCAAGTGGTACTACTGTATAGTCTGGGTAAAAGGGGCACAGCTGGGGTACCTGTGCCAGCCTTCCCCAGGAGTGTCTGTGTGGTTGTATATAACTCTTATCTCAAAGTGTGTGTGTGTGTGTGTGTGTGTGTGTGTGTGTGTGTGTGTGTGTGTGTGTGTGTGTGTGTGTGTGTGTGTGTCAGCTATTTGGGCAGACACATGAAGCACTGGTTAGACAGAGAGGGTGATGGAGGTTTTAGCTTGCCCACTAGGCTGAGTTCAGGACCTTATAGCTATGCCAGTGGGGAGTCTTATTGGGTACCTGGAGAGAAAGGGAGAAACCAGCCCCAGACTGACTGTGATCTCTTTGTGCTCTTAAGAGAAATTGTCCTTTACTGTGTGTGTATTTATTATCCTTTCCTTATATGGACACCCCTCACTGGTGTTAGTAATGAGGATTGAGGCTCCTTGATTGCAGTGCCAGTGCACAGGCATCACATATTAATTTTTGGCAGTGGTGGGATATCCACACCAGATATTAATTGGTTGGCAAATATTAATTGGCTTGTAGTGGTGTGGGTAGAGTGAATTCCTGTAGCTTGTGTACAGTGATCACTGAAGGTATTTTGTACTCTAAATCAGCCACACAGTGAATACTCAGATTTCAGATCACAATTGTTTTCTTTCTTTTGTTAGCTTAGTTAGTCAGTGAGAGCAGGCAAGCATGTCAGCAGAGGAGTACGTAAAGCTGACAAGGAGCCACCTGGCTGAGATGTGCCATGCTAGGGGACTGGTGCATGGAAACCTAAGGCAGACATGATTGCAGCTTTGGTCACAACTGCATCAGAAAACAACAACCAGGAGGATGATCAGACTTGCAGTGGAGATGTACCACACTCAGAGAATGGACAGCTCAACCTTTTTGCAGAGGACTAAAGAGACTTGAGTTGGAGGCCAAGTGTGTGGAAATAGAAGCAGCAGAGAGACTGAGGCATCTAGAGAGTGAGGACAATGAGAAAATGCAAAATTTGTAGGCTGAGGAGAATGAGAAACTGCTATGCATGGAAGCTGAGGAAAAGGAAAGGCAAAGGCAGCATGAAAAGGAGATGCCGACTTTTTGCTAGAGTCATGGAGGTAATGGGGAAGGGAGTAACTGGATCCCAGAAGCACAAAAGATCAGTAAATTTCTTCCACAGTTTACAGAGGGAGATAATTTTGATAGTTTCATTCATATGTTTGAGAGGGTATGTAAACAGTATGATGTTGACCAAAGGATCTGGGTACAGTTTCTGACCCCCTTACCCATGGTAAAGCTGTAACTGTGTTGTCTAAACTTGCTGATTGTGAATATTTTGATTATACTACTGCTAAGAACTGTTTTTTTTTATAATTTGTTTAAGCTAATGCCTGAAACTTATAGGAAAATGTTTCGTAAGCATAGACGCAAGGCAGATGAAAGTGTGTGTGTGTGTGTGTGAATATGTTGCTGAACTGAGCACTTATTTTCATAGGTGGGTGAGTGGATGTCAGGTCACCACTTTTGAAGGGCTGGCAGACCTTTTGGTGAGGGAACAAGCCCTTAGCAATTTGCCTGAGGACATGAGGGTTTAATTAGCTGATAGACAATGTGCTACTTCAGATGAGTTGGGGAAGAAAGGAGAACTTCTCCCTAGCAAGCAGGGCATCCCTGCACAGGAAAGGGACTCCCAGTACTGCTCATGGGTCTAAAGGAACTCATGGTGAGCAGCACAGACTGCCCCAACACAATCTGTCAGTAGCAGGGGAAGCCACTAGTACAGATAGACATACAGGACCTAGGGTTAAATGTTTTGAATGCAACCAGTGGGGCCATGTGGCATACAGATGTCCACAGAGGCAAGGTGGGGAACAAAAGGCAAGAGAGCCAGTAAGTGGGGAAGACAAAATGCCAATAGTAGGTTGTCTTGAGACAACAGGGGTACAAAACTACCATCCTGCAGATGTCCTAATAGGGAAGAATTTGGATGAGGCAGTACCATGTGCTCATGCAGTTACATGCAGTCAGGCTTGGAGACAAGGACGTAGGTCTAGTTACCTGGGGAAAACCTAGACAGACCGCATACATGCAGCCAGGACTGGTGAGGTGGTTACTTCAGGGAGGAAGCTACGCTGTAGCAGTGAGACTGAAGGTGAGACACAGCTGCTTGTGGGTACTGATGTTCCCTTGGACAGAGTGATTGCAAAGGTAGAGGTTAGTAGTAGTACCCAGGCTGACAGTGAGGCACTGCTGTCAGAGGATACCAGACTTCCTGTGGAAGGGGAGGTGAGAAGGGTTACAAAGAGAGATTTCAGACAGGCTCAACTCTCAGACCCTACATTGCAAGGCCTGAGGCAGGTAGCTAGGGAGGCAACTGATTCTCAAGGAAAGGGGGAATCTGTATACTGTGAGAAAGAGTTACTATATAGAGAGTGGACCCCTGAGGGAGGGCTAGAAGGTGAGAGGATACAGCAGTTGATAGTGCCTAGAGCCTACCATCTGGCACTTCTATCCATAGCCCATGATATTCCCTTTGCAGGTCATATGGGCATAAAATGTACAAAGAGACGTATTATGCAGAACCTATATAGGACAGGAATTACCAGAGATGTAACTGGGTACTGCCGGACCTGTGAGCAGTGCCAAAAGGTTGCAAGGCAGGAGACAAGGTGAGAGCTCCTTTGATGCCTTTGCCTGTGATTGAAAAGCCATTTTGGAGGGTAGCTATGGATATTTTGGGGCCTCTGAGTACCCCAAATTCCACAGGGAAAAAGTATATCCTAGTTGTATCAGATGAAGCTACATGATACCCTGAGGAAGTGGCTCTGTCCTCCATAGAGGCAGAAAAGGTTGCAAATGCTTTGTTAGAGATTTTCAGCAGGGTAGTTTTCCCAAAAGAAATACTGACTGACAGAGGTGCCAATCTCATGTCAGACCTGCTGGCATGTCTGTGGAAGTACTGTGGGGTGAAGACCTGATGAACACCCCCTACCATCCGTAGACTAATGGTCTTGTTGAGAGGTTAAACTCTATAATCAAGTCCATGCTAAAGGCATTTGTTATCTAGTTTAAGAGGGAGTGGGACAAATATTTCCCCATCTGTTGTTTGCTTACAGAGAGGTTTTCCTAGGAATCCACAAGTTTTTCACCCTTTGAGTTGCTGTATGAGCATAGGGTGAGGGGACCTCTAAATTTAATTTAAGATGAGTAGGAAGGTGAGTGTGAATCTCTGTTGTGGCATATGTCCTAAACCTTTGGACAAGGCTCAGGGAACTCATGGGCTTAGCCCAGGAAAACCTGGCAGATGCCCAGCAGCAGATAAAGGTCTGGTATGACGGGAATGTACGAGCTAGAGAGTATGCTGTAGGGCAGCAGGTAATGGTTCTCATTCCTGTCAGACACAACAAGCTGCAAGAAGCTTGGGAGGGACCCTACAAGGTGGTAAGAAAGGTAAGTGATGTTAACTACATGGTGGAACTGCTAGGCAGAAGGCAGGGGCACAAATTGTACCATGTTAACATGATGAAACCATACCATAATAGGGAGGCCCTTGTGCTGAGCATTTGCAGTGGATTGAAGGAGGAGTCTGAGGAAGATCTGGTGACTGATCTCCTCAGTGAGGCTCGGACTGACACCTCAGTGGAAAGGGTAGCAATGCCCCAGCAGCTATCTCCTGCCCAGGTTTGAGAAATCTGAGCAGTGTTACAGGAGTTTGGGGACACGTTCACTGGTAAACCAGGGGGCACCCACCTCGTGCAGCACCAGATGGATACAGGACCCCAAAGGCTTATTAGGCAGGCCTCTTATAGGGTGCCTGGGAGAGTCAAACAGACTCTGAGGGAGAAGATACATGAAATGTTGGAACTAGGGGTAATTCAACAGTTCAACAATCCCTGGGCCTCCCAGTGGTGCTGGTGGCAAAGAAGGATGACAGGACCAGGTTCTGTGTGGACTACAGGAAATTAAATAGTCACACAGTCAGATGCTTACTCCATACCTAGGACAGATGAGGCCCTATAGCAGCTGGGTGGGTCTAAGTATCTTACCACCATTGATCTTACAAAGGGTTACTGGCAGGTGCCCTTCACTCCCAGTACTAGAGACAGGTCAGTCTTTGTGACTCCTTTTGCCTTGTGTGAGTTCACAAAGATTCCCTTTGGGATGAAAAATGCCCTAGCAATTTCCAGAGTCTGGTAGATCATTTCTTAGACAGACCAGGAGAGTTTGCCCTTGCTTAACTAGATGATATTGTCATCTACAGCCATTCCTGCAAGAGTACCTTCAACATGTCAGGGAGGTGCTGGGCAGACTACAGAGGGTAGGGTTGAACATTAAGCCCAGCCAATGTCAGGTGGGTATGGCAGAGGTCTCCTGCCTTGGACATAGAATGGGGAGTGGTAAGATCAGGCCAGAACCTGCCAAAGTAAAAGCCAACCAAAAAGCAGGTGAGGGCATTCTTAGGGACAGCAGGGTACTACTGAAAGCGTTTCCCCAGTTATAGTACCATAGCTGCTCCCCTCACAGACCTGACAAGAATAAACAGGCCAGATAAAGTACTGTGGACCCCAGCATGTGAGCAGGCATTCCAGGAGCTTAAGGAAGGTTTGGGAGGTCCCCCCTGTGTTAGCCAGTCCAGATTACAGCAAATAATTTGTTGTGCTGGTGGATGATTTGAACCATGGGGTAGGGGCTATACTTAGAAAGATTTCTTCAGAGGGAGAAGAGCACCCAGAGGTTTATCTCAGACATAGTCTCCACCTAGGGAGGAATGCTATGCAGCTGTAGAAAAGGAATCTCTAGCCATAGTGTGGGCACTGCAGAAATGTCAGCCTTATCTGTATGGAAGGAAATTCACTGTAGTTACATATCACAATCCTCTAACATGGTTAAAAAGAGACATCCAGCAAAATGCCAAATTGCTAAGATGAAGCCTAGGGTTGCAAGCATATGATATGTCAGTGCAGCACTGCAGTGGGATTAGCAATGCCAATACAGATGGGGTCTCAAGACAGGGAATGAGGTAAGGTATACTTAGATAGACCTAACCCTCTCAAGCAATGTTTCTGAAGGTCATTTGAAAAACTTCCTTGACTACTCTGGGGGGGGGGGCAGAGATGTGTGAAGATAGGTGAAGGCTGCCAGCCTAGCTGGATTGAATTTTTATAGATAATTCTGTCATTTGTAAATATTAATATAAGCCACAAACTTATTCTCTTAAATGTGAAAAGACTGTATTGGATGTTGACCTGCAAAAATGTAACAACAGTGCACTCTACTGCAAGAAAGATGATAAGTCAAGCATTGTGAAATTCTTTGATCTAAAACTCGGAGCTGAGATGTCTAGAGGGAGGCATTCTGGCTATTGTTTTGAAGCCAGAGTTAATGGCTAGAATTTTCATGTATAATTTTTCTATTGCTCTAGCTTCCTGACCACCTGCAAGATCAAAAGGGCTATTAACCTCTGAGTTTCTGTTAGACTGGGAGCCAGAAAAAAAATTATGTAATCTGAAATGAATCAGTGGTACCGTGTTATCAATTTAAGGACAGAAAGAATGAAAGTTTTTGAGCAATTGTCTTGAGAACATCCAACTCACCAGCACTCTGCCTGTGTCTATATGTAAGTTTATTTTAAAACGGTGTTTTCTCTTAGATATAGCTAGGAAGTAGGAAGATTAGATTAGTTTTTTTTTCTGTATTGATGTCAGAACTTTTCTACAGTATTATTTTAAGTATTTCTCTGTGATCTCTGAACTCTTGACTCACACTGTGTAGTAAGAAGTGTTATCTTGTGTTTTTATTATTTATTATTAATTTTTTTAAACATTTCAACTGTAGCTGTTTTATGTAGATTTTATTTAAGCTCTAGAGTACATTGCATGTATATAGTGATACTGGCTAAGCCACTCCAATGCACCTTGACTGTTCAGTTGCACTTACCATTTGGATAATAATATTGCACAGTAATAATTGGACACCCTTTGTTAAGGCCCTTTTTAGTAGCTGATAAATATTAGTGGGTGGTAGCAAGTACTACCATATAGACTCAATAAAAGGGGCACAGCTGGAGAACCTGTGTCAGCCTTCCCCAGGAGTGTCTGTGTGGTTGTATATAACTCTTATCTCAAAGTGTGTGTGTGTCGGCTACTTGGGCAGGTACACAAAGCACTGGTTGGACAGAGAGGTTGCTAGAGGTTTTAGCTTGCCAACGAGGCTGAGATCTGGACCCTATACCTCTGCCAGTGCGGAGTCCTATTGGAGAACTTGAGAGAAAGGGAGAATCCAGCCCCAGACTGACTGTAATCTCTGTGTGCTCTTAACAGAAAATATACTTTACTGTGTGTTTATTTATTATCCTTTCACTATATGGACGCCCCTCACTGGTGTTAGTGGTAAGGACTGAAGCTCCTTGATTGCTGGGCCAGTGCACAGGCATCTCACCACACAGACACACAGACACACACACACACACACTTTTCTTTCTTTCTTTTTTCTTTCTTTCTTTCTGTCTTTCTTTTTCATATTTCTTTTAATTTTACACTCACTAAAAAGCTTAGTGAGTATAAAATAATGGATCAGTCAATCTCACTCTCACTTTCATGCACACATATACTCACATACACACACACACATACACACACACACACACACACACACACACACACACACACACACACACACACACACATATACACATACACATTTTTCTATGTTTTTTTCTTTTTTTAACTTTACACTCACTAAAGAAGAAAAGCACTATTTGGCAAATGCAAAATAATAGCTGTTTAGCTTCCTAACACTATGAGCTCCATAGCAGCTTAATATGCTGCCATGAAGTGGCAGGCTTCTTTTTCAGCAGGCATTATCTGTGCATTAACACCCTGCTGGTGAATGTTCATTCTTCTATCAAAATGGTGATGTACAGGTCTCCCATTCTCTAAAAAAGATAACACATGACCTGCCTACATATGTAATCTCATTCTCCATTTGAGCCATAATGATAAGTTACTACCCTAATGACTTTCCTACTGTTGACATAGCTAATATTGTTGCTTTTTCATGAAAGCAAATGTGAGCTTCTTAGCTGAAGAAAGCTATACGTATGTTATAACTAGTTTTCTTCTAGGTTTGCTCACTATTAATGCAAGCAAACTGATGCACATATCATGTCTGGGTAAAGTTATGAAGTAAGAAACTCATATAATGATTTTATAGATTATGAATAAACAGCAGTGCTGAGTAGAACTACACCTCCATCAGTAGCTAAGTGTACACGTAAACACCAGGCACTACAAAACAGAAAACAATAAAGCAGACTTCCTAGCCTTCATGAAAGAAGATGTCATATCAGTTCCTGTGATTCATTTCTAATTAATTGGGCAGGATGCTGACTAGTGCAATTAACCAAATCCTTTTGAATAATATTAACTTATAGTAGTTCCATGCTTTAATCCACTCTTTCAAGGCTCACTCTAGTATGATGACTCTGTGTTATTACTTAAAGAACCTAAACAATATTTAGCTAAATGAGTATTCATTTAAATAATGTTGTGCCATTAAGCTAACACTGGATGCAACATTTTTTTTTTTATTTAGAAATATTTAAAAACGTAACAGCAGACACAGTTTGCTCTTAGCAGAGCTAGATTGTGGTCAAATGAAGCCCTAGGTGGGGTAATGGATCAGGGATCCCTCCCAACAGCAACACCCACAGCCATTCCAGTGTCCCATTACTTGGTTATTTTTCTCCAGTTACCATAAACACTGTTCAAACCTATCAGTGTGTATACTGTTTTCTTCTTTACTTCTACAATGATTAGAGATATTTAAAACTTTTATTTTAAATTTTATAGCACAGACACTAATAACCATTTGCTAAACAAAATAATATAGTCTCACACTGAAATCAGCCTTAGCACGAACAGCAAGCTTCTCTGTCCTTGAAACTCACATTCATTAAAACAGCATTGAAATTCACATTCAAAGAAAATGCATCTGGCTAGTGGTGGATTAAGATTATCTTTGTTTTCAAGCCAGAGGCCACTCGCACACATTTTAGGACCATACATACATGCATATGTTTTTAATTCACCTTTCTGATTATATTAAATTATATTCCTTGTATGATACATCACTGGTTAGAATGTGTTTTAAATTTGTAACTTTAAACATTTTTTCAGTAAGCAATGAAACAAAATGTATGAACCAATAGTGACAAAACTACCTATTTCAGAACATTTCAACCAAAATGGCCACTCAAACTTCTGTCATTACAATTCATCAATATCAGTCAATATACACAATATCTGTATAAGTAAAAGTCATCTGAATAATTCCACATTAAAGAGATCTATAACTAATGAAGAGATTGCTGCTGGCAAACAACTTTACATTTCAGTGTGTCATGTCTAAATTAATTGCCTCTTGCCCTAGAAGAATAAATTCTCTGTGTTAAATTTGAAAAAAAAATGGTAATCTAGTAATATTGCAGTAGAGAAAGGCTGTGAAAAGGTTCCTAGTTAATAGGAATCTCATCCAAAGGAGCCCCCCCCTTAAACGACACTACAATATCAGCACTCCACTGTGTAGGAGTAGAACCCACAGCCTTCTGCAGCAAAGGCAAGTATGCTACCTGTTCTTTTACTAATACATCTTTTAAATTTTATAGAAAAAACACTGATGGCTGCCATTTGCTAAAAAAAAAAACAGTTAGTTACACATTGAAAACAGTAAACTTCTCTTTCCTTGAAACTCAAAGTTCCTTGAAAATACACTGAAACTCAACATTCTTTAAAAATGCACTGGAACTCAACATTATTTAAAAATTCACTGAAACTCAACATTCTTTAAAATGCACTGAGACTCAACAGTCCTTGAATATGCACTGAAACTTAATAGTCATTGAAAATGCACCTGCTGATGACAGTTTGGTAGCTGGGGTTGAGGATTTAGGTTTTAGTCTCCTGTAATCAAGGTACAAGGTTTGATCCTGAATATGTTAACCAACCTGCCATCCCTAACAGGGGCATCACACACACACACACACACACACACACACACACACACACACACACACACACACACACACTCAATCCAGAAGAAATATATGTTTTGTGGTAGCCTTCCCCAGTCAATGGGCCCTAGGTAACTGCCTAGATCACCAGTGCTGGATCCAATTCTGCTTCTAACAGTAAGATGCAGTTAACTTCTATACAATAAATCACATTCTCCTCACAGATTACTGTATATTTAAATTAATGTTTAGTGATGATAAAAATATATACAATTTTAATTCTTTTATCTTTTGCAGTTTGGTTCTAACGTATCTCAGCTGGCCATTTTACTTGTCCTTTTCAGAATCTCCTGTGTTCTTTTCATTGTTAGATTTTAACATTAAAGAAGGAATAACAATTACTGTTTCTCTCCTTCTCTGTCCCCCTTATCTCTCTCTTTCCTTCCCCTCCCTTTCTTTATCTCTCTCTATCTCTCTCTCTTGCATTTTTCCTTGACCAGGTGATCATTATTCATGAACCAGCAATCCCTTGGTTCTCTCCCACTCTTGCATGCCTGGTTCACTATGGAAACATTTTGCATAGAAATGTAAAAGCTGTACCACATATGGCTCACTTAGCCTATTTGATCTGACCATCTTCCCTTCCTGTATCAGCTCTTTCTTCTGTAATTCAACAGATCTAGCATAGCCACTGTCTTTCATCATACCTCAATATCTCTCTATTAAGTTTCTTTGACCCTATCCTATTCATTTCTTTCTTTTCATTTTGTTACCATTTTACCCATCACTTTTATTCACAAGACGATTGCTAACATGTTATTTTTACTGAATGACTGATTTAATTTATTGTTCATTAAAATTTTTTAACGGTGTTAACCCAACTAATCAATGTCCTTTTCCAGTGAATACCTGAGCAGAAAAAGACATTTTTTACTTGTAAATAAATACAAAGCAATTCTAATACACTGCAGCAAATTGGTATTCTTCATGAATACATAATGGTACAAGATCAGAACTACTGCTATGAACTATACATTAGATACAATAGTGTCTAGTGTAGTGCAATGCTATTATATGTAAAGGTCTATATATTTATAAAATTAAACAGACTCACTCTCTTTGGTATTGCAAAGCTAAAATTTGACCTCTGTTGTCCTTTCAGTGTCATGTCTTTGAAAAACCATTTTCAAACCTCTTAGGTCTTCCCTTAATGACTTAATTTATATGGCCCCTTTTCTAAAACATTTCTAAATCCTTTGTTTTTCTGATAAAAGTGCCCCTGCTTTAACCATTCTTATACCTCAGTTGGATTTCTTTAATTAATGTCTTACTAGTGCAAGTAATATGACTCTAGCCAATTTCATAGGAAGCCCAAGGTATCATGAATGGAAGTATCTATTATAAATCACCCATTTATTACATTTTCTGGACATTTAAACAAAATGCTCAAATCTGTCTTCATAGAACCTCTGCTACAAATCCAAGATGAGGAGCCCAACAAATGTTTTTTTTTTTGTAAACAAGAGCTTGTCTCTTGCTGCAAATTTAACAAGTAACAAGCCCTGACCAACAATACAGTATCAGCATTCATTTTCTGAATGCCAGTTTTGGCTCTGCCAAATACTGAGCACTGAAGCACATGAACCAGACCACAAATGCAGTATCAGCATTCACTTCTGAATGCCAGTATTACACTACTACCCAGTTGTGTCCCTGACACCTTGTGTTGGGGGCAACAACTCCATTCACCCCACCCTAACTATGTCTTTGTACCAAGAAGAGGTCACATCTAAAACTTGAAGAAACAGAATATATTGACTGTTCTTAAGATTTTCAATGTAATTCAAGTTTTCCAAATCTATGATTTTTTCCAGTAAGGAATCATAACTTTTTAATATTTTGTCAGATGTCTTGAAGAAGGCTGCAGAATTCAGTCTTGTATTCTGTAATGAGTCAGATTAGTAAAGCATAAAGTGGTTCATAAAGAACTCTCTGGACTAACTAGTTATATCTTTGGCATTAAATGGGTTATGAAGTAGGATTTTCTAACTTTAGAAGATACACAGTGTTCAAATATGAAGTTGTTATTAATTATTGTCCCCAGATCTTATTTTGTTATTCTGCTATATGATCTGCAATTAGAATTTGTGCCTTTTTTGCGAAGTACGTGCCAGTCCTGAGGGACACCCTATGTAACTCAGATAGCAAACTGTCTCATGAACAGAACCCAGAAAATTATGGTACATGGCTCTACCTCCTCCAAAAGATCTGCTACTAGTGATGTACCCCAGGGTTTGGTCATTAGGCCACATCTCTTTTGCATTTACTTCTCAGAAGTCAAAGCTACTGTTAAGGGTTTATAGCTGACCAAGTCTTCAGATGACTGTAAACGTGATGTCATCACAGACTGTCCAGAAGACACCAAGATCGTCCAAGAAGGCCATTCCCAGACAAACTGCTGGTGTCATGACATGAAATAAAACTAAATGCTGAAAAATGTATAATAATCTCCTTTAAGTAGTATGATGTCTCTTGTAACTATCACACTGACAACACACCCTTAAAAATCAATCCATTAATTATAGACTAGAGAACCTATGTGGATAACAACAAACTGACCTTCGATAGCCATGTATCCACTATTCTAAGAAATTTCTTAAAGGAATGGCATATAGGTCCATAGATGGGATCATTTCAGTGTATTCGGTATTTATTAAGCCCGTGATCGAGAATAATGTCCGTTTCAGTCTATACCAGTTTAGACACAACACACAACTTGAAACACTGTAAATTCTTTCTCACCAAGAAAACCAAGGGCTTAAAATCATAAAACTACACCGACGAACTCAAAGTCTTGTCCTTCTTCTTGGTATCATACAGGCTACTGAGAGGCAGTCTCTGCGTTGGGTACAGAACTAACTTTACTTGTAAATAAACAAAGCAATTCTAATACACGAGCAAATGGTATCTCAGAATACATTACAAATCTACTACTATTTAAAATTCACTGAAACTCAACATTCTTTAAAATGCACTGAGACTCAACAGTCCTTGAATATGCACTGAAACTTAATAGTCATTGAAAATGCACCTGCTGATGACAGTTTGGTAGCTGGGGTTGAGGATTTAGGTTTTAGTCTCCTGTAATCAAGGTACAAGGTTTGATCCTGAATATGTTAACCAACCTGCCATCCCTAACAGGGGCATCACACACACACACACACACACACACACACACACACACACACACACACACACTCAATCCAGAAGAAATATATGTTTTGTGGTAGCCTTCCCCAGTCAATGGGCCCTAGGTAACTGCCTAGATCACCAGTGCTGGATCCAATTCTGCTTCTAACAGTAAGATGCAGTTAACTTCTATACAATAAATCACATTCTCCTCACAGATTACTGTATATTTAAATTAATGTTTAGTGATGATAAAAATATATACAATTTTAATTCTTTTATCTTTTGCAGTTTGGTTCTAACGTATCTCAGCTGGCCATTTTACTTGTCCTTTTCAGAATCTCCTGTGTTCTTTTCATTGTTAGATTTTAACATTAAAGAAGGAATAACAATTACTGTTTCTCTCCTTCTCTGTCCCCCTTATCTCTCTCTTTCCTTCCCCCTCCCTTTCTTTATCTCTCTCTATCTCTCTCTCTTGCATTTTTTCCTTGACCAGGTGATCATTATTCATGAACCAGCAATCCCTTGGTTCTCTCCCACTCTTGCATGCCTGGTTCACTATGGAAACATTTTGCATAGAAATGTAAAAGCTGTACCACATATGGCTCACTTAGCCTATTTGATCTGACCATCTTCCCTTCCTGTATCAGCTCTTTCTTCTGTAATTCAACAGATCTAGCATAGCCACTGTCTTTCATCATACCTCAATATCTCTCTATTAAGTTTCTTTGACCCTATCCTATTCATTTCTTTCTTTTCATTTTGTTACCATTTTACCCATCACTTTTATTCACAAGACGATTGCTAACATGTTATTTTTTTACTGAATGACTGATTTAATTTATTGTTCATTAAAATTTTTTAACGGTGTTAACCCAACTAATCAATGTCCTTTTCCAGTGAATACCTGAGCAGAAAAAAAAGACATTTTTTACTTGTAAATAAATACAAAGCAATTCTAATACACTGCAGCAAATTGGTATTCTTCATGAATACATAATGGTACAAGATCAGAACTACTGCTATGAACTATACATTAGATACAATAGTGTCTAGTGTAGTGCAATGCTATTATATGTAAAGGTCTATATATTTATAAAATTAAACAGACTCACTCTCTTTGGTATTGCAAAGCTAAAATTTGACCTCTGTTGTCCTTTCAGTGTCATGTCTTTGAAAAACCATTTTCAAACCTCTTAGGTCTTCCCTTAATGACTTAATTTATATGGCCCCTTTTCTAAAACATTTCTAAATCCTTTGTTTTTCTGATAAAAGTGCCCCTGCTTTAACCATTCTTATACCTCAGTTGGATTTCTTTAATTAATGTCTTACTAGTGCAAGTAATATGACTCTAGCCAATTTCATAGGAAGCCCAAGGTATCATGAATGGAAGTATCTATTATAAATCACCCATTTATTACATTTTCTGGACATTTAAACAAAATGCTCAAATCTGTCTTCATAGAACCTCTGCTACAAATCCAAGATGAGGAGCCCAACAAATGTTTTTTTTTTTTGTAAACAAGAGCTTGTCTCTTGCTGCAAATTTAACAAGTAACAAGCCCTGACCAACAATACAGTATCAGCATTCATTTTCTGAATGCCAGTTTTGGCTCTGCCAAATACTGAGCACTGAAGCACATGAACCAGACCACAAATGCAGTATCAGCATTCACTTCTGAATGCCAGTATTACACTACTACCCAGTTGTGTCCCTGACACCTTGTGTTGGGGGCAACAACTCCATTCACCCCACCCTAACTATGTCTTTGTACCAAGAAGAGGTCACATCTAAAACTTGAAGAAACAGAATATATTGACTGTTCTTAAGATTTTCAATGTAATTCAAGTTTTCCAAATCTATGATTTTTTCCAGTAAGGAATCATAACTTTTTAATATTTTGTCAGATGTCTTGAAGAAGGCTGCAGAATTCAGTCTTGTATTCTGTAATGAGTCAGATTAGTAAAGCATAAAGTGGTTCATAAAGAACTCTCTGGACTAACTAGTTATATCTTTGGCATTAAATGGGTTATGAAGTAGGATTTTCTAACTTTAGAAGATACACAGTGTTCAAATATGAAGTTGTTATTAATTATTGTCCCCAGATCTTATTTTGTTATTCTGCTATATGATCTGCAATTAGAATTTGTGCCTTTTTTGCGAAGTACGTGCCAGTCCTGAGGGACACCCTATGTAACTCAGATAGCAAACTGTCTCATGAACAGAACCCAGAAAATTATGGTACATGGCTCTACCTCCTCCAAAAGATCTGCTACTAGTGATGTACCCCAGGGTTTGGTCATTAGGCCACATCTCTTTTGCATTTACTTCTCAGAAGTCAAAGCTACTGTTAAGGGTTTATAGCTGACCAAGTCTTCAGATGACTGTAAACGTGATGTCATCACAGACTGTCCAGAAGACACCAAGATCGTCCAAGAAGGCCATTCCCAGACAAACTGCTGGTGTCATGACATGAAATAAAACTAAATGCTGAAAAATGTATAATAATCTCCTTTAAGTAGTATGATGTCTCTTGTAACTATCACACTGACAACACACCCTTAAAAATCAATCCATTAATTATAGACTAGAGAACCTATGTGGATAACAAACTGACCTTCGATAGCCATGTATCCACTATTCTAAGAAATTTCTTAAAGGAATGGCATATAGGTCCATAGATGGGATCATTTCAGTGTATTCGGTATTTATTAAGCCCGTCATCGAGTATAATGTCCCTTTCAGTATATACCAGTTTAGACACAACACACAACTTGAAACACTGTAAATTCTTTCTCACCAAGAAAACCAAGGGCTTAAAATCATAAAACTACACCGACGAACTCAAAGTCTTGTCCTTCTTCTTGGTATCATACAGGCTACTGAGAGGCAGTCTCTGCGTTGGGTACAGAACCTCAACAGACCCTATTCTGTCAGATCTACTGGATATCCACAAGTTCAATGATGACATAAACACCCTTTCAAGAGATGTTAATCTCTTATACACCATAAATGGAACATGTTGGAGGGCTAGATATGTATCACAGAGAATACCAATTACTTGGAACCATCTTCCTCTCCACATAAAACAAAGTACTTAGTTTACTCTATTGAAATGTAATCTGGGAAACCACTAACTCATTCCTGGTTTAGTACCATTGTCCCTTATCAAGAGAAGAAAAATTTAAATGTTCTGCCTGACTCTGGGTTATTCATACTTAAACTTCAAGGGCTAAATACTTCATGGGAATGTAGGGCTAGGCTTCTACAGATCTTCATGGATTAATAGCCCAGTAAGTACCTATAAACCTATGAACCTATGGTGCAACAATTGTTGACATTAGAGATGAAATAATTTATTACTTCACAGAGTATGCATTTTGTGAATGTTTTGGAGATCTTTGCATCTTTATGGAAGTAACTGTATAACTGGATTTGCAACCATCAGCATATTTGATTTTCCAAACTTCAGTTTTACTTTCCATTTGATAAAAATAATCTAAAAACAAATGACCCTAATACGGAGCCCTGTGGAACACATCTGGTAGCCTCCATCAGTAAGGACAGTTAACCCTCTCACTATGACTTCTTGCATCTGGTGCCTAACCAATGTTTTATCTATATGGCTTGGCATTCAGTGCCCAACAATGAAACTACTAAATACCCAAGTAACCTTTTGATAAACACTATGTCATGTTAGTCAGTCATAAAATGGCAAGATGAACTCTCCCCTCTTCTACCTATCTCTATTGGTGTTCCCCAAGGATCCATGCTTGCTCCTCTGCTATTTATCATTTTCATAAATAAAGTCCACTTGTCTTCCAATCATGCAAACATAGTCCAATATGCAGATGACTCCACTTATTTGCTCTGTATGCACTTTCCCTAAACCCTTTCAACTACTCAAAAAGCCTTCCTTGATATCGAAAATGTCCTCTCTGACTGCCAACTTACCTTGATCCCCAATAAAACTAAACTCATGCTCTTCCCTGACAAAAAATATTGCTCTCTACATCCTACCTTCATCATCCACTCCACCAACAACACTAACATTGAACCTGTCGAACACACTAAACTACTTGGTGTTACTATCGATTGTTACTATCGATAACAATCTCAGATTTGATAAACCCATAGCTACTACCATCAAAAAGGTACACATTAAACTAGGGTTACCCTATAGGGTCAAACCTTTTCTCAATAATGCCACCAACAAATCTATAGCCAACACACACTTACTCTCCTATGCCTCACCTATACTCACTAATATTAGGAAAACAGACCTAAATAAGATGGAATCTTGCTATAATAAAATAGCAAAATTTGACACTGGCCTTTCCTACAGATCACACTATTGTAATGCACTACATCAACTAAAATGGCTGGAACTTTCAAACCTACTAACATTCAACCAACTAAACTTTGCACATAATGTCTTTCTCCACCTTAGCAACTACACAGCGCTAAAATACCTGATTCATCCATAGCACTAAGGGATCACTAAGAACAACTGGCAAACTACTTCTAAAAGTAACTAAATTCATCACTTACTGTGGTGACTACCTCATATCAAACAAGATATACAAAATCTGGAATTTCATACCCCAAACAATCATCAACACTAACAATGCATTAAAGTTTAAAGCATTTCTGAAAAAACACCTTACAAATAAATGGATATGCTCTTACACCAATCCTGGATGAGCAATCCCTTCTTTAATATCCCTTTTTTCACCTTGTTTCTCAAACATTCTCTCTATTTCATTTTCCAGAATTTCCCCCAATTGCTTTCTCTTGTATCCCCTCACTGAAACATACCTTTCCCTCCCCTCACTCTCTACACTTTCTAACTACCCCTCAGTTTTTATTTAATTTGTTCTTTAGTACTTCTGTGAGTCTATAACCATTCTGCTCTGAAAATTACTCTAGGCTCACCCACTTTTTTTCAGTTTACTACCTCTGACCTATTAATTTCACTTCTCTGCTGTACCACTCTAAGCTCACATGTCATCCACTTTGTCTCAATCTTGCAATCTTTCTTTTCCATCAGCACAATTTCCATGTCACATCTACTATCAGTACTACTACTGCTGTTAACTAACATTTACCTTACTCACCACTTGCTAGACCCTAATTAGTTGGCTTATGTTTTTTCTCTCCAAACCTAATCCATAACTATTTTACCTACTTATCTGAAAATCTTTTCTTTAGTTATTCAAGATATTAACTCTTACAATTATTTGCTATTTGATATGCTTCAAATGCAATTACACACCTGTTGTCTTTTTTTCACTGCTACCATTTGTTTTTCTTCTTTTTCCTTACTATGTATGAGTATGTCTTCAAACATTTTTGTATATATTATTGTACTTTGTCACTAGTAAATTTTAGGCTAAGGTTATGTGTGCCCATTCTATATTATTTTATTTTTTGACATTTTTATTGTTTGTCATGTTAAGGAGCTTTTTTTCCTGGGCCTCCACTGAAAAGGGACTAATTATTCTCTGCACAGTGGACAATCCCGGTAAACAAAAATAAATAATAAATAAATAAAATGCTGATATTACCTCTTCAAAATGTTTCAATAATCAAAAGACAATACCTATCTTGAACAAACCAGTGTTGCCCCATACATAACAGAAATAGATCCACTCTGCTGTTTTAGACATTGTCTGTGATTTTAATAGAATACAGATCAGACCAATGGATCTAAAACTGTTTGTGTGTGATGTTATTCCCTCTACTCACTTTGTGAATTGGTATCACTGCAGCCTGTCATCAGTATCAGGGACATGTTCATACTAAAATTTTGTTTAATATCATTGAAAGGAGTTTAGTTAAGTTTCTTTAATTCCTTACAGTGTCATATTTGTAGATATACACAGTGTTTCTGGGGGGGGTCTATATTAGAACATCGAAGTTTCAAAACTTTGAATGTTCTAATATCGAACCCTATTCAGCAAAAGCTAAAATTACTGAAGTAACAGAAAAACATTTTTTTTTCCTAGGGAAAGAATTTGGTTGTCCGTTTCTGTTGCTTCGGTATTTTCAGCTCTGTGGTGGAAAGTTACGGGTCAGGTTCAGGTAAGTGTGCGATTGAGTGCGGGTTAGGTTAGTTAGGGTTAGGGCACGGGTTAGGTATGTGTGCAATTGTGTGGACGTGAGGGTTAGGGCAGGTTAGGTGAGTTAGGGTTAGGGCGCAGGTCAGGTAAGTGTGCGATTGTGTGGATGTGAGCGTTAGGGTGGGGTAGGTGAGTTAGGGTTAGGGCACGGGTTAGGTGAGTGTGCGATAGTAACGGACCTTAGGGTTAGGGTTTGTGTTAAGGTAAGTGAATAGTTAGTGGTGTGTGTATAGTTTAGTGTAGGGTTAGGTGTAAGATTTTAGGTGTATGTGTGTGGATTGCTGTTTGTTTGGTGTGCTTGTGTTGTGTGTATGTGTTTTGGAACAGTGAATTATTTCCCTAGGAAAAAATTTGCTGTTCTGTATGTTAAATGTTTTCAGCTTTTGCTGAATAGGGTTCGGTATTAGAACATTCAAAGTTTTGAAACTTTGATGTTCTAATATAGACCCAATTCTGGGTACTACTGCAGTAATTTATCCCAGACATCTCAAATCTACAAAGAGCTCTCTTGTCCTGTAAACCTCTTTTGTTCTGCCCTGGGTTTCCAGATTAGCATACAGTATAGATTTACTGCATTTAAAGTCATAATTTATACAGCACTCTTAATTTGAAATGGCTCCAAGCCAGCCTCTGCTTTTATGATCACTGGGTCAGGCCTTAACATTCCATGGTTGAGCCTACAATGTTTCATATTGTTCTTCTGCCTTTTTCTTTCTACAGTCAAAATGAATAGTCTTCAGAGGAGCTGTGGAAGTTTGTATTCTAACCTTCAATGGTTGCATCATGAGCAGTTTGATAAAATCAAGCTATATCATTACAGTTCAACTAAATGTTCATATCTGGAAACATAAGTGCTACTAAAGTAAAGTAAATGGCAAACTGCTCAATACAAAGTAATCTTTAGGTCTTAAACTGAGTTTTGTAAGTTGCAATAAACACTGTAAATATTAATTTCTATAATGTTTTTTAAACAATTTACAATACATCAGAAACCAGTCAAGCTACACACTTTGTTTATTCAATGATGAGACATCATATGAGGCTAGCTAAGCAGCTCTGTCTGTGTTACTTGGTTGGTGAGAGATTTAGACATGTGGAGGGTGTAACAATATAAATAAATAAATAAATAGTACATGAACAACATATAATTCTATTTTAGCTGCAGTAGACAATGGTTAAGTTTAAATGGAGCTGTGTTTTCTGTCATGTAAACTTTTGGATGAAACATTTCAGAAGCTTATATGCTGCATGATTTTGGAATTGCCAATGTATATATGAACAGAAAATGTTAAATACTTAGAAGTTTTGGTAGTCTGATCCTAGGGCAATGCTAGAGGCATTGTTTGGGTTTGAAGAGTTTGTTTTTCTTGCCTGTTTTTATTTCATTGTTTTTGCTTCTGTTCATGACCCCCATTTTTCACAGGAGTTTGCAGTCTTTGGTTTTAGGTTCTTATGAAATCCTATTTCTTTGTAAGACATCTCTGCTAATCTTTTCCATACTTGGATGCAGGACGTTTACAGTTCTTTTTTTTTTTTTTTTTGCTCTCCTCCACCATTCTCTTTTGTTGCCTTTTTGGTCCCTTAAGTCTCTACTCTGCCAAAATGATATTCAATCATGCCTACATTGGTTAGCTCCCATTTCTCCATCACTGTACCTCTGCCGTCAGTCCTTGCTGTCTTGCTTTCAGAACATTGCACTAACTAAGCAAATGTTCATAAAAAAAATTAAAAAGGTTCAGAAGATTGTAGCTATCAGTAGCGGCTGCAACATGTGAGTTTGCTTCATACTTAGTGAATATTTATGTGTGTGTGTGTGTGTGTGTGTGTGTGTGTGTGTGTGTGTGTGTGTGTGTGTGTGTGTGTGTGTGTGTGTGTGTGTGTGTGTGTGTGTTCTGTTGCTGTGGATGAGTCTTACCTTTGTGTTAGTTTTCATTGTCCCTGTTTATGTCTGTTTTTTTCTGGGACGGTAGTAGTTTGCAAATATGTATAACTGTTTCCCATACAGCAACATTACTGATGTTTTAACAGGTTTGTCATTTGAATATGTAACATGCATGCTAAGCTCATGCATAGATTTTTTTCATTGCAGGTTATTATTTGTCCATTATCTTATCAATTTCAATTTGCTGACGCCACCTAAATGAAGGTCAGTTGTTATGTATCACTCCGTGGCGATGTAATGACTTTGTATTGCATATATATTTTTATATACTGTATGCATGTGCTGACTTGGTGCTTGTTGATAAATGCAGTATCTATAGCTGCCAGTGCTGGTACTGACTTACTGGTATAAACAGCATTAGCTAGACAGCCTATATACCATGTTATTTTCACATTGTTTTTGTTGTCCCTGTTCATGTGTTGGATGGCTCTTGCCATCTCAAGCTGTCAGAAATGGTAAAAGAGGTGTATCTCTGTGTAGTGGCTTGAATATGCTCATTGTCAATATTGCACAGTCTTCTGTATTGTTTTTTTGTTCACATTCACGTGTATATATTTTGTTCTTGCCATTCTTGTGTATAAAAGTATAGTTGTGATGTTTTGTCCCCACACTGGAATATGCTGTATATGGTAGTACGTAAACATATGCTGTTGTGTATATAGTAAAGTTTCATATGTATTTGAAAGGGGTACATAACAAATACAGATGGGGCATTGCTCAAAATACACACATGACCCATGCAAGGCTAACTCCAGACTGTACACACATGAAAGCTGCTACAATGGCTTAGGTTGTATGTTGTGATGGCAGTGTGATAGCATGTTACAATAGCATATGACATTTGTTTTTATGTCATGCCTCACAGTTTGAAACATGAGCTGGCCCGCCCATCAGCAGACATACATGACCTGAGCATAACTGCTGTCAACAGACTCCAACTCTAAGAATAGACGAGGATGGTGAGATGATGATGATGATGATGATGATGATGATAATGATGATGATGACAGGCCTGGACCATCTGAGGCAACCACTGCCACCTCCACCTGATGACCTGAAAAAACAGATCCATGATGACAACATCAATGTATTCCAGACATACATGCAGGAGATGATGGTGACTTCTACCAGAACATGCACAGGCCACGTGTGACACCTTCTGAGAGACCACATGGGAGATCATTCATGATATTCTACCTGACTGAAGTAGTGCTTCCAGACCATAAGTACTGTCTCTGTATTCCACTCATGTCATGTTGCCAGCACAGTTGCTTCACACTTAGATTTATTTATTTGAATGTATATGCACATATTTGTGGACCTTTACCCATGTTGTGGTCTTGCTTCCCCTACATCATTTGCAATGCACAATTCACATTGCTGTTCATATGTGGTCATGACAGTTGTCTGCTTGAAGATACATTGTCCTTCCAGGCCATAACAATAAATCCACCCTGTTACAAAGACCTACACTGCTGTCATCTCTACTAGGTGTGTTACAGACAGTCAGCTCAGTTTGCATTGACCTCTGTGTGTGCTTTGAAATATCTGTTTACTTTGGCCCATTTGCTTGCATGTATGTGCCTGCATGGTCTTGTTTGCCACATGTAGGAATAATGTACATTGCATTCTGCTATTGTCTATAATGCTGTTATATAGACAGATTGTGTATGTGGCAGTAAGCAATGGTGATGTGCTATGGCATGTCCAAGCTTTTTCTAGTTGTGTACATTATTGTCATTCCACATATTTCCCCATTGTAATACATTTCTACTGTGGTGGCATATGCCCATGGGTTTCCTACTTGCCTAGCTTCTATACTTGCTTATTACCATGATGGCTTTGAGTCTGTTTGTAGACTATATGCCACAGCCAATTGCCATGACAACATTGTGTCACAGTATGTACCCCAGCAGCATGTGGCATATGTATGTGTGACTACTGTGCATCACGTCTCTGGGTCCCAAATATTTATCTTATCATATGAGTTTTCTGCACATAAATCTGGCCATGTACCTCAGTGAATGTATTTGGTCACCCTGATGTAGCACTGTGTTACTCAGAGGGCTGTATGTGTTTGTAATATCACTGCATAGTCATATGTCATTGTGGTTATGGTGGGCCACTCTCCTTCACATATTCTGTATATCTGAATATTCTTGCACACTTCCAATGTATTGTGCATATTGTTCATGTGCTTTACTGTGTGCACATCTTGGTGCATGTTGCACCTGTTTATCAACATTCCACAGTCTACATAGCATGCCTGTTGTTTTCACATGATACTATTGTTGTAATCACCATGGGCCTTTCGACTGGACTCACATGAGCTTGTGTGAATTCAGTCAATATTCCTGATTCTCTGTTGATGTACATCATTGATATTGTTCATCTGTTGTGCTATATTACTGTGGTCCACTGAGTCCACATCAATATGGACGTAATACACAGCAAAATACCATTGTATGCCATTGTATGCCATTGTTTGATCTATGGTTGCAACACACTGAGGATGCTAATGTAGTACACACTACATACACAACAGATATCCTCATTGAATATCTGACCACTATCATTGGTGTCACTGGAATGTGACATTCTCTAGGCCAATACTGGCAGATGTCTCCTGACCAGCAGTGCTTTGATTATGCTCACTTGAGCACAACACAGCCATTTGCTCTATGTATTGCAGAGCTGCTGCTTGGCTTTGTGGGTAAATGGTTGCTACTTGAAGAATGCAGGGTTGAGGGTTTTAAAGTGACCTATGCTTCCATGATCCTAGATATGCTTGTGTGGATCTGATTTGCCCTGCTGCTGACGGTGTTACATTTGCGCTGCTGACAGAGAAATACATGACTATATATGTTGGTCAAAGTGTGCTGCACTGGCCATTTTCCCAGTCATTGCTCCCTGTTGTATGCCTAACATAATTTCTAGTCTTATTTGTATGACAGACACAAAGTTGCCAACATTAAAGCACTGATATGTGTATTGGTGCATATCCTTATGTATGTCAGTATGGTGAAAAATGCTTAGGTTGCTTCCCTACCATGTTCAATCACTTACTGTGACCCCTCCTCTGCAGTCCATACATGGGTTGCCTGTATAACATAACCTGCCCTTTTTGTAAGTTACCTATCTCTGTATATCCTCTGGTGTGGTATTTGCTATTTGCTTCTTACACACCCTTTTCTCCTCTTCCATTTGCAAGTATTTAACTAATCCTTCTTTTCACCAAAAGAAGAGAAAAAAGAGACTATTCCAACCAATATATATATATATATATATATATATATATATATATATATATATATATATATATATATATATATATTTATATATACACACACAAGCCCCTCTGACTCTCCCTCTGGCCTTCCTCTTCACTCTTCACTACTGTGTGTCCCTCTTCTGTATCCTCACCATACATTTGCTTTTGTATCCCCCTTGTTCCGCAGGTGTGTTATGTGTGAACTCCCCACACATCCAACTCCCTTATTTTGTTAGCTACAGTTACTGCAGGTGATGTGGCTGTGTATGCCACTTACACAGCCATATCACCTACAATTCTTTTATATATTCCATAAATACACATGCTAAATATAATTATATAATTTTTTAGTTTATTTTCTATGCTGTTTACAATGGTGTCCATAGTATATTGCTGATATATTTAGTAAACAGGATATCACTGATGGTTGCTTATGTTCTGTTAACTTGTTGCTGCTGTGACTTGACATATAGGGCATATTAGCAGACAAATACAGACACTTTTCTGTACAGCTCGTGAACATGACCTAAAAGCCGAGTCATATTTTATTATGGGCATTGTTTAAGTGTGCAGATTTTGGACAATCACACCATTGCATTGAACTTACTGACTGACTTTTCTAGTTAGGTTATGCAGAGGTTCTATTTCTATACTAGTGATCACTACCATATTACCTGGTTTACTGCAACACTTGTTCTGAACTCAATGCATTCCACTGACTTCTGCAAATTGTTTGGAATTCGTCCCCAAGTGTGGCTAATCCAACCTTTCTATGAATCCTAGTATTTGTACTCTTTGATTAGGTATCGCAATGCAACTCAGGTGTGCACTCGTGTCTCAATTATTATAGTACATTTTACTTTAGGTTTTACAGAGTGCCTACAATTAAAGTTCATTTTACCTTAGGCTTTAGAAGAGTGCATACAATTGCAGTACATTTTACTTTAGGCTTTAGGAGAGTGCATACAATTACAGTACATTTTACTTTAGGCTTTAGAGAGTGCATACATTTGCAGTACATTTTACCTTAGACTTTAGGAGAGTGCATACATTTGCAGCACATTTTACTGTAGACTTTAGGGAGTGCATATAATTGCAGTACATTTTACCGTAGGAGTGCATGCATAGTTCCACAGCCATGATTTTAACTGGAACCTTTTGATATAGCTAAATTTCCTCAGATACTAGTACTGGCTTCATGGCAAAATCATTTTTTAAGATCTTGGACTAAACATTCTGGCTCCTGCACCATCTATATTCCATCTATTGGAAAGAGATTCTGCTGCCTTATGCCCATTGGCAATACTTATATTATCAAGTCTAGGGCTGCATTTTGTTTCCAGTAATTACCTCAGACAGGTACTCATTTGCTTGCCTTGAGCTAGTCCTTTGGCACTGACTACCTTCACTGACATAAACGTGAATCTGAGGTTTTATTCTGAAGATCTCTTAAATAGGATCTGTTTAGAAAGGTCTTCTCAAACTCAGGGAGAGAGTTTACCATTTACTATCATAATTTATTAAATTATTTAGATTAAAAACATTCCTCTGGTGTCAGTAAAAGTCTCACCATTAAGAGCAATTATGTACTGCATGTAGGTCAATTACTACAACAGTGAGGAATTGCAATTGAGAAACAGCAGTGGCTGCAATAAGAAAGAATGTATTATTGGCTCATCTGCATGTCTCTGAATCACACTGTCACACAATCACTGTCAGACTTGATTGTGAGGCTCATGTATTGTGTTGGTAAAGGCACCCTCTTGCACTCATACTCACGCATTTATATATCTATGCACACACATGCACACAGGCGAGCACGCACACACACACACACACACACACACACACACACACACACACACACACACACACACACACACACACAAAATAATACCCATTAACAAACTCCCCTCAGTCAATCATAGTCACAGAAGTAATAGGTTCATAGGTTCATAGGTAAGTACTAGGTTATCTGCCCAAGGGCATTTATAAACCTAGCCAGAATGTGTTGGCTTTCACCACCCCCTTAGATTATAGGTTCATAGGTTGGTACTTGGCTATCAGCCCTAAGGCCTATACAAGCCTAGCCATAACAATTCCCTGGTTATTTCGTCCCACGCTATTTACTTCCCTGGACCCCTGTCTAGCAGGGTGACTGACGTGATCCCCGGGGTGAATTTCCTTTCTCCCAGCCAATCGTCAAGGTTCCTTTTGAAGAGGGCCAAAGTGGCACTTTGCTTGACATGTATAGGCAATCTATTCCAGTGTCTGGGGAGTCTCTGGGTCAGGAACCTATCCCTCCAGCATGTTTTGCTTATTGTGATGACACCCATTTACCTACACACATGCTCCAACTACCATTTATACTGCCAGACTCTTGGTTCCCTACCTAACTCCCCTTAGTGCAAACACCCAGGCTAAGACACACACACACACACACACACACACACACACACACACACACACACACACACACACACACACAAACACACACAAACACACACACACACACAAATACACACACATGCACTAATTACTTTATTCAACTTCATTCATGCCTATTCAGACATGGACAAACATGTCCGCAACCCCACATGCACACGAACACATGCCCCACCTCCATATCTTTGCTGAACTGTGATTGCTTCCATAGAAATGAATGGGTGACCACCATCTTTTGACAGTCTTTACTTTTTTCCTTGAACAATAAAATTTTATGCTGCAGTGTGATTTTCTGAAATGTTCAACAGCATAAATTAGGAGCCAATGACATTTCTGGGGGAAGGGTGTACAGCTAATTAGCAGTAGCTGCTCCCCTGGATTAATGTATTACTATGCAGCTCTACCAGTAAGACTGCTGTCTGTGGTGTGGTCCCCACTAGGTGGAGGTCTTAGTGGTAGGGCTGCCTAAGAACTAGAAAGGCTTAATATCAGGGTAAATGGCTATGATATGGCTTTCCCTTGCAGTAAGACTTTCTGAACTCTAGCCATTGTTTTAGTCATGCACAGTATTTATTCTGATTCAATAAAAAATCAGCTGTTGTGTTACTTTATGTTAAGAACCTAAATATGTGAATTAAAAAAAGTTACATTTGATGTATCCTCTCTTGTGAACTGCTGTGTTTTGTTTCCATTCTTTTTTGATTTGAAAGTCTGTTTCACACAGACTTGCTACTTCCTGGATGGCAGCTTTGACATAGCCTCACTGCACATCTACAACATCATTATGCTGTTTTCCTACAGCATTAAATGGTGATTGCAGTGGTCTATTTCAAGGCACATCCAAGTAAGTCTGAAACTACTGTGTAATGATAAAGTCAACCTACTCAACTAAACAAACTCGGAAGTGCTACAACAAAGTCTCAGGCTTTGCAGCCAATGTCCTCTATAGATCATACCACTGTATGGCCCTCAGAGAATCACGTACTCCTAACTTTCTATTATCGACAATCTAATAAACAAAACAAATGACTCTACTCGATTCAACCTTGTGCAGTCATATAACCCACCCAGAAGTTTGCACTCTTCTGACAAAGACCTTCTACATACATCAAAACTTAATAAATCTACAGGCTGTTCCCTCTACTCCCATCAAGTTTCAAAAACGTGGATCTCCTCCCCCCTAAAAGTAAGACAGGACTGCTTACTAAAGTCAATTAAATTGCAACTGTCTTACTTAGTCAACTCCTGCTCTGCAAATGTGCTGACCCACAACAGCACATCACTCCTCCTCATCTTCATCCCTTCTTATCTCCCTCCATATCCTCCTTCTACCTGTACTGTAACTCACTCACTTTCCCCTTTTATTATACACCTTCACTTTCAACTACCCTCATCTTCTGTTTCTCAGCTCTAGACCTCTCACCATAACACCTCTTGTAAGACATAATAGTTTCTGTTGAAAATAGTAATATGGCTTTCTGTGTATTTTATCAAATTTGAAATGCAGTTTTACATACACTTCCTGTTTTGGAAAATATTATAAAGGCTATTGTATATTATTACCTTTCAAATGTTAGTGTCAATTTCTCTCTATTACTGTTGTTTGTACATTGGAGCCTCTATCCCTGGGCATCCACTGAAAATGGGTCCTGTGCCCAGTCAGACTTTCCTGGTTAACAAAAGTAATAAATAAATAAGTAAACAAACAAAATAAATGAATAAATAAGTTTCTATGTTATTAGGCTGACAGCAGAACCAGAAACAATGAGTATATCTAACTGCAGATTACTAAGCTGAAAGTTGATTATTTCAGTTGTGCACCCTTGACTGTGTAGCTCAGTCTGTTTCTATACAGTGCTTTTATATATGGAGGTCAATAATTCTTTTTTGCTGTTTAAGGGAGGCTCAAGGGTTTTTCTGTGGTTTGAAACAGAATCATTCTGAAAGAGATGGGAGTAAATGTCCTAGAGCATCTTTGTGGAAATGTTTCATTTTTTTTTCAGAATCTGTCCTGTTAAATCAAGAACCCCAACTCTTGACTGGATCATCTTTATATGTAAGCTGATGGGATGGTGACCACACTATTTGCGGATCACTTTTTCCCATATGGCAGCTTGCTTCTTGATCAGAACTGCTCTTTCTTTTAATAGGAGTACAGCATTTCTAAGGCTCTGCATTTTTTATAAGCTTCTAGAATTCATTTTCTGATATCTGATCATTTATAGGGAATTAAAATATATATCATTGTCTTTGCTGTGTCTACAGGCTAGAAGTTCAATGGATGGTCTCTTTAACAACTAACACTTTCCTTTCAACTTTTACCTCTAGAGTTATGGACAAAGAAAAAAATGAACTACAGATAAGGTCCCCAATTATGGACACTTTTTAAATGTAAGAACTCTTAACATAGATGTTCTCAAAATAATTTCTAATTATAAAGGGAATGTAGCAAAAGTCTGAGAGCAAATTAGGGACATCCCTCCAAAATCTGGACAGTTGAACATTATGGCCCCTTTTTACAATCCCAATGATTCTTTTGTTATCTTTGTCTTCTTTGCACAGTTGTTGTTGTTTGTCTTTCAGCTTTTCCCGGTAAGGGGTCACCACAGCAGAACTCTGGTCCGCTAATGATTGGCAGTAGATTTTTATGAAATGCCGAGGTGCCAGCTCGATGCCCAATCAATGAAGGCATGCCCATTTAGGCACGCATGTCTTTCGAACGCTACCCAACCGTGGGGAGGACATGCAGACTCCACACAGAAGGCACTCCCAAGCCCAGCCGAGAATCAAACGGGAGAACCTCTTGCTGTGAGGTAACAATGCTACCACCATACCAGCATGGCATCTTTGCACAGTAGTCTTTATATATTCTACTGCAAGCTAACTGCAGTTCCCAGCATCCAGCATGGCTCACAGTGCCTGCTTTTGATTTTGATTAGTTGTCAGCACTTTTGCTTTAATTTCTTTCCCTTAAACAAACAAAAACATTGCCTCCTATTTTATATCCTGTGTGTGTCTCACAAATTGTTCACACTGGTATATCCCAAGCAGAGTTATCTTTTTGTTACTACTACAATTTCAAGTCACTGTTCTTCCATGAAAAGCCACCCAGGAAGCTTACAACTGTGGCAGTTAATGCCCACAGCATCACATTTTTCCATTTTACTGGTATATTCTTCCTTAGTCTTGTATACATTATTATTATTATTATTATTATTATTATTATTATTATTTGTTTCCACCATCAGAGCTTTCATCACCTGCTATTGTAATGTTTTAAGGAAAAAGGAGCAGAATTTCCCCAGATGCTGGACTGTGCCTCCCTCTTTGCAAGTTAAGTGCTTGCTAAGGAACATTTTAAAGCAGTTAGATAAGGTCACGGTTTCCACCTCTGACAAATGTAGACCATCAAAAACAGCAAACTGGAGTGAAAACTGTTATGGATCAGCAAATTTAAAATTCCATGAAAAATATATACAAAAACATTGTAAATGAAGCAAATATGAAGCAAATCCAGATATAAAACAACATTTTGTTAAATGTTTCTTTAATAAAAGGTTGTTTTATATCTGGATTTGCTTTATTTGCAACATTTTTATATATATTTTTCATGGAATTTTAAACTTGTTGACCCACAGCAGTCCTCGCTCCAGTTTGCTGTTTTTGGTTTGTTCTGTGGCCTTTTGACTTTGTCTGTTTCACAAATGTAGACCATCACATTAATATAAGCCTGTAAGCCTGAAGCACTTCATCCGTAGTCCCTGTGAATTAAAATCATAGATTTCTGTACCAGCAGGCATAATCTAAATTTCATGATGTAAACCACCATATCCTCAAAAGTTCTATGGAGAGGCACTTCCTCTGAGAGTGTTATCAGATGTTCCCGTGTCTTACACCTCTCCTCAGTTCCACAGATTGATGTGTTGCTCAAATCTCCTTCCTGATAAAGTTACCTAATCCTACATAGAAGTGATATCAAACTTCTTACCTTCTACTGTTGCTTTTGCATTTCTGATGTTTTACCCCCTGTATCCCACTGCTTTGGCACTACGGAAGTATTTTTTTCATCCTGTTTTTTATAACACATCCAGGTCTAGCTTCCTAATAATTTAATTTTATAACAGAGGATGCTTTGTTTTCTCTGAGTGTGCTGTTATATAAATGTGGTTCTTCTATGAGACAGCCATCAGTAGCCTCCTTAGGAGGCTATATATGTGCCATGTGAGTTTAAGAAGTGTGGGGAAGTGCCTGTGAAGGAATGTCTTTCTTTCCCATCCACTTAGACCCCACTATGGTCCTTCCCATCAGGGTCTTCAGTAGTGGTAGTGAATACACAGGGTTCTTTGAAGGATCGGCACTCCCTCGAATGATGAAAGGGTCTGCCCTTGCATACACCATTGCCTTTCTTATTCCAGAGAACTGCCTGCTTGTAGACTGTCACTCCACTGCTACTGCCCCCTGTAGATCTTGTTACAGCTTATTTTCAGCTACTGTAGTGCTGCTCACATTTTTCCAACAATATGTTTTGCTTTTCTAAGTTTCACATGCTACAATCTATATAATTATATAATTATACTTTGCATCATTCTGCTATTCTCATTTTATAAACCCATGTTTAAGCGTGGAAGTATCCCACAGTCCTACTGGAAGTGGGTGGAGTAATGTTATTGTGCATGAACATTTTATGCTAATTAGATGTCAAGATTTTTGACCAGATGTACATACTTTTCCAAGAGTCTTTGTCCAGATTTTCAATAACTGCAAATTGAGAGGTACGTTTACATATGATTCTGTGAACAATTGCACTTGTCTTTAACACTAAAGTCCTCTAATCCCGTGAAGGCCTATCCCTACAAAAGAGTTAGACTGAGAGTGTGGAAATCAGAAACTGACCAATATCCAAACAATGAGCGCACAAAATAGCACAATCATTAACAATGAAAAATTAAATTTAACAATCTACAAATATTGTCAAAAGTAGAAAGAAAGCCTCTAACCCCCATACTCAACTATAGAAACTCCACTGCCACATAACTGTAGTAAAGGGGTGATGTTTGTAAGTTATTATATGAATATTACATACAGACTGCTTCTAGACACTTCAAATCAGTAACACAGTTAAGCAACTATTCTAGTGAACACTAAGAAACAAAATTTAAACCTTCCACAGGATAAATTCTAAAAGAAAGAAAATTGTTGCCAGAAACTCCATGCATACGTATCCAAATAAAATAAAAAAATCAAGAAACTCAGCCAGCTGTCATGTTCATGCTTGTCTGTACTGTCACTTTCTTATTCACGAATGAGCAAACAACATGCTTTCTGAAACATTACTTTCCAGGCTTTAAACCCAGACAGCACAGGTTATATATTTAAGAGAAGAAAATGTCTAACCCCCAGTCAGAAAGTATAGTTGCAATGGGACAGAAACTGTGCAGAGTATCAAGTTACTGATATTATCTACAACTTGTATTATCTGTTTTTGTTCCTAATTATATAATGTAAATATTTACAGCTTGTGAACAGTTTGCCTATCATTATGTCACTTTTTTGCAAAAACATCAAAGATGTCTCATATATCTATCAACTTCTGTAACTTTTGTACTGTAATACTGGAGCTTCTCTCCCCAGATGTCCACTGAAAAAGGACTTGTGTCCAGTCAGACTTTCCCAGTAAACAAATGTAAAATAAATAAATAAATAAATAAAATCTGAAGGTTATGTTTGTTCACTGCAAATGCTACAATCTGAGTCCCAAAAAACCAAAAGTCTGAAAGCATATGCATGAAGGACTCATCCCAGAAGATCCTGGTGAAACAGGAAGTGTATAACATTATTTATTTGTTTTATTTTACATTTGTTTACCATAAAAGTCCGACTAGACAACAAGTCCGTTTTCAGCGGAGGCCCGGGGACAAAAGCTCCAAGACAACAGAGAATAAGCAGTTTAACAATTTCACATAGAATTTAACAGAAATGTTAAAAAATTTACCTAGCATCTTCTTTAAAAAAAAATGATAGTCTATGGTAGCTATACAAAAATCATATAAGCATAGTAGTAATGTCAGCAGATTACTTTATATACCATCTTTAAAAGATTGAGCAGTCTTTATAAGTTTGAGCTTGAGGTGTGCTAAAGGAAACTTTATAGTGAGAGTGTATAAGGACAGTATTTTGGTCAGTCTGTTAGATGATTTGTTTTAATCTAATGTAGTTGTTTAGCCCAGTTCAATACATGGACAGATCCATGTGGCAAGTCAGGTGGGCTTTTAGTAGTCTTTTGAACTGGACTATGTTAATGTTGGATTTGATGTCCAGTTGAAGGCTGTTCCAGGCTTTGGCAACAGTACAGGAGTAGAGGGGTTGTCCAGCTTGTTGTTTGGGTTTTGTTATTTGGAATAATGTTTTATTGCTAGAGAGAAGAGTCCTTTTATTAGTGTGCTGGTAAGTTGTTAGGGCTGGAGTTTTTTCAGGCTGGTTTATTATTTGGTGAGCCATTTTGAGCTGGTTGTATTTTAGCAGCACAGGGAATTCAAGCCATGACAGTTTTCTGAGAGAGTGGCAGTGGTGGTATCTAGAGTTGGCACCTGTAGAAAACTTGGTGATTTTATTATAACAAGTATCTAGCTTTGTTATATCTGTCTTTTTAGGTTAGTAAAGATAGGAGATGCATAAATTAATGTTGAAATAAGGTGGGTTCTGTCAATAGTGGCTCTGGTGTCAGCTGTGAGATAGTGTTTGCTCCTGTAGAGGCACCATAGTTTGTTTGTGTACTTTTTTATGGCTTGGGCTATATGAATGTCAGATAACATATTCTGATCAATAGTAACCCTTAATAGCTTAGTACTAGAAACTGGAGTTATGATGGTGTCATTGGCTGAGGTAATTTTGAATGGAGGGGAGGTATCAGGGGCTCTAGTAGGGTGAAACAGGATGAGATTTGTTGGGGCGGTTCAATATTACTTGAGCATTAGCTAACCAAGCTTCTATAGCTGTAAATGACTGTTGATTTATTTGTTCTAGTTATGAGAGGGTTGTTGAATTGTCCACATACTGTCCAGATTTTTGCCTAATATTTTGGTCCATTTTTCATAGATTGTTATTCTTTCAGTTGAGCTGTGTCTCATCAGTGTCATTTAATTGAGACTGATACATTGAACAGGCTTCACTATATCAGAGTGTAACTTACCCCATGAGGTTTAGTGACTTCTGAAGGTAGTTATATGGGTTGAATAGGTGCAGAGGCTCAATCTCCTGCCTAGGTATGGAGTCTAGGGGCTTTACCCCTAATAAAAAGAATTTTTCATTGGCATCCCTTCCCATGTATTGGCCTCAGCTGAGCATACTTTGTTGAGATATTCTTAAAATAATGAACCACATCCTTTCAAGCCTCCCTTTTTCAAGGCAACATGGAGGATATGCTCTTGACTCTGAGATCCAGATAAAGTCTCCTGTAATGTCACTAGACTTATAGTCCTGCTTTATACTTCCTGTGGAATATCAAACACTACAATACAACTCTTAAACAAAACAAATTATATATACAACACACAAGATTGCCTTACCTGAAAAATAAATAGAGAATATCAACTTTGTGGTACTGATTTGTGAATGTAATATTTACTGAACATTTAGTTATTTGCTGCAAAGCTAAGTCCTGAACTCAAAATTCCTTAGGAAGGTAACAGTGAGAATAGAGTTTGAAAGAAGACAGCAGATGGTTTCTTACCTCTCAACCTCTTAGAGTAAGAAATCTGTACAAAGCCTTAAATAATGTGGGGGGGGGGGCAAAAGCCCAAAAACAAGGACAATTTTTGAATATTGCAGTTACAAACTTTGAAAGTAGATAGAACAACAGGTGGTTTTGCTGTAGTATTACATTTCTGAAGGATATAAAGTCTGAAACTCAAACTCTTGCCATTATTTTCTGACTTAAATCTTCAGTGCTGTGCCAATGATTTGCTTGAAAACTACAATTTTATGAAAAATGGACCAAAAATTAGGCAAAAATCTGGACATTCTGTGAAAAACTGTACAGTTGAGAAGTATGGTTTAAGTATGTGTAATAGCCAAATCATTGGCTGTAATAGCTTTCTTTTAGCTTAGCTGGGAAAATTGCATATAAACACATATCAAAGCAGGAGATGAAGTGTATGAATCAGAGCTGTACAACTTCTAAAAGAGTGAGAGGATGCCAGCCGAAGACATAAATAAAATGCCCAGTGAATTCATAAAAGGGAAATAAATTAAACCTAACTGACCTCCATTAATCAGAATTCACCTAGAAGAGAGGATTAACGCCCCAGGCAATTACTTGAACACATATAGCAATATATATGCCAGTAGGAAATATAAAGTTATTGTCGTGTTTTGAAAAGAAATGTATTCATCTTTCATCAGCTATCTGTAATATTCACATGCTGTGAAAGCTTTACAAAGCAAGCTGCAAAGGAACAGAAAGTCCCTTTCCTTACAGCCACCCACGCAATTGCTGTCATAATGAGAAGGTATCCTCAGCTCAGCGTTCTGTTGGCCTGCATAGCTGCAGTGGGCCTGAACAATGATCAGATTCATCATGCCCTGCTGATTTCATCATGCAAACTGTAAATATAAAAAACACCGAGAATCTGCTCTGCTGGGGGTTTCTGATAGCACAATAATAGCATTTTGCTGAACTCTTTTTTTTTTTTTTAACTTGGAGTTTAGAAGCAAATATGAAAAGTTACCATTACGCTATTAATAAACTAATAATTTTATTTCAGTGGCATAAAAGAAAACAAACAACACCTTTTTTCTAATTAGAATAATACTAAAATGTTAAAGCACAAATAATGTAGTAACTGGCTGAATTTTCACTAGCAGTGAATATATAGTCTTTAAAGCACTCAATGCATTATTTGGAAATGTAGATATGTGAGATTTTTAACATAATTCATCTTTTAGTTTGTATATTTCTTGCAAGCATTCCCTTGATTTATTAAAAGCAACATATGAGGATGCCAAGCTGTTGGGAGAAGGAAATGTATTGTATATACTGAATACTCTTGAAGCAATTAGACAGCTTTTCACACCCTACACCTGACCTCTCCTTCTCCCATTTTCCCCAGGCATCCATGAACTGCGCTCTTACTCGACCAATGGTAGTACATTCCAGTGCATAATAAACATATTTTTTTAAGTCAGCCTGAATTATTCTGCTTCTATCTAAAACCTACAACTATTTCTCTTTTTACATTTTCTGCTCATCCCCTTCTATATGCCACTTGAAAATGTGGCTTGCTACATTGTCTCACCTTCTCTTCTTTATTCCACTGTAGAAATGCCAAGCTTCTTCATATCTTATCCCCTCAATCACTCAAAGCATGTTGGTAAGTAAACATTGCATAACCTCTGCTAGCCTAGTCTGCCCTTCTATGTATGAGTGCCAGAAAGGACCACAATACCCCAGATGTGACTTTATCAATGCATGTTATTTTCAAATGGTAAGATAACTTCATCAGCTATCAGGTCAGATGTCTTAGCTATGTGATCTTCAGTAATACCCTTTTATCTACTATTACATACCTCTCCACTGTTATGATTTAGGTCTAGGGCTATGATTTTGGCCCCCAGATTTAGCCTTGTTCCTCCAAGATGTATGATGTTCCTTAAAACATCAGATCTGTTTATGGGAGCAAACATTACCTAAACTAAACCTTTTTAAAGATTCACTACAGTTAACTATGTATGGTCAAACATATAAACACCACCTGTTGTGAACAATAAGAATGCGCCCCTCTTTTTGACCCTCTGCATTGATTATTTTAAACACTTGTGCTATGAATTGTAATGCTTCGAGTAAGTACTATTGTACAAACATAATCTACCATTAAGAATGGTTATAACCCCCCCGCCAGATCATGTTCTTCTCCTCCTCTATCCTCCCTACAGCCAACTCTCCAGGCATGTGTTTTTCCCTGTCACCCCCCCACCCCCCTTGCATATTGATGACTAGGGAAGAGGCTGATGTAATGCAATATTGTGCATATAATAAAGGGTTTAAGATGAAGACTAAAAGAGGTAAAAAAATCATGCAGAAGTATGCAGGAAACAGGAGGAAACTAAATATGACAAAAGGAATGTCACTAGAAGCCAGCATATGCATGAAATATCAAAGTTATACATACTGGAAAATGATTAAATAGATGCATGACAGCAAAATATACCATGACCCTCCATTAATATTCCAAAACGTGCACGCTGATTGGCCAGCATGCATGTTGTAAATCGACTTATACTAATGGAAAAAGGTCCGGTCGCCCGGACTTTTTCCATTAGTATAAGTCTCTTTTAAAACACTGTCTCACTATGTTAAAAGAGTTTAACATAGCGACACAGGTTTAAAAAAAGCAACGGAGATCTCCGTTGCTTTTTTTAAAGCTGTCTCGCTATGTTAAACTCCTTTAATACAACGACACAGTGTGTAAAAAGCAACGGAAATCTTGCTTTCTCCGTTGCTTTTTTTTAAACCTGTCTCGCTATGTTAAATGGGTTTAACATAGCGAGACAGCTTTAAAATAAGCAACGGACATCTCCGTTGCTTATTTTAAAGCTGTCTCGCTATGTTAAACCCATTTAACATAGCGAAACAGTAAAAAGCAACGGAGATCTTGCTTTCTCCATTGCTTTTGGCCACAGCTCTGATGTACTGCGTAGGCATGCGCAGTACATCAGAACTGCCGCGGATACCAGACAGCTGCAGAAGGGCAGCAAAGAGGCATTATACAATGCCATTATTTAAGAAAAGTAATTATTTCTTTTCTTAAATAATGTCATAGTATAATAGCAATAACCCACTTCTGGATGTGGGTAATGCGGGATTTACACACGGTTGTCTTTGTTTGGTCCCTCGGGCTTCACCCTCGGGACCAAACCACGCCAACCGTAGGTTAATCCCGCATTACCCACACCCAGGCGTGGGTTATTGCTATAATAGTGTGCAAGGCAAGTAGAAGAAAGGTCATCTAGCACAACATGCTGCCAGTGCCTAACACTACACCTAGAGGAAAAGACTCATCAAGATTCTTGGTACGAGATATAAGGAACTCCTTCAGTGTGACATGTGCAGCCAAACATACAAATATGGTATAACCCTGCTGCAGGGAGGCAGGATAAACAGAATAAGAGGTCACCCAGATCAGTCTGGGAATGTTCAGTTACTGAGGTGCCAGCTTAAGCAAAGAGAGTGGAAAGAGTGAAAAAGAAAGGGTGTAAGAAAGGAGAAATTATATGATACCTGAGAGGCTTGGTAGGACAAGACTCATAATCCAATCTTTCAACTAGGCTACTTGAATAGTTGGCTAGATCACTGAATGATTCACAGGATTGCTGAATGATTTAACCCCAAAGAGTGGCCTAATTTTACAGGCATGAGAATCAGATGATAGAAAACATTTACAAGGATATACAAAAGGTAGCCATGACATGTAAATATAAGTCACTGAATACAATGGCTTGGGAAGATTACCTTAAAATAGATGTTGGGTTATCCTAAAGGCCAGTAATGCAATGAACCAGAACCATACCTATCATAACTGTTAACTCATTATTTTCTTGAGAAATGTTACTCCAATTAAGCACCCACCAAACACACACAGGAAAAATGTAGATATTCTTACTAACACTCAAATAAATAGAATTTGATGAGAAGTTGTATATATTAACTAACTCTACTCCTGTAACACAAATTAATGTTTATATCTGTGACTTTCTGGGAGTACGAGAGCACATATATATGTCTAAGATCATATCTCTGGAAACCTTACCCAAAAAAGAAAAACTTTAAAAATTGACATAATAAATGCGTCTGTGCTGCCCATTTTGAAACTTTGAAACTGCATTGTTGTTTCAAGCCTGCAAGTATATTTGTTGGCTGTAGTGATTAACAGACTGTATGTAGCAAATTCTTAATATTGCTGTTGGACTGCCAGGCATATGCCAGAAGTCACATAAACCAGTTTAAGCTGTGTAATTTACAATCTACAATGGGGCTGTATGATTTTTTCATAAGCATCTTTGGGGGACTGCCTAAGATGCATATTCAGATATGATTTTTTTTGTTTTTGTTTAACTTGTGCCAAGTAGCTCAGAAAACCCCTGAAATTAGTCTAGACTAGGGCATTTCCGTATCTACTCTTTCACTACAAAGGACTATGAACCTGCAGTCAGCATTCACCATCTAGAGCCATGCATATGGCTTACTTCTTGAAGGCTGTTAATAACAGTTAAGCTTCAAGTTTGTTGCAACATGCTAAATGTGTGGTAATGAGAGATGTAACCCTGATTGTCTCCAGAATGGCACACTTGAAATTAGTGACCTGTATACCGGAGGAGATAGCTGGGAGGGCTGGAAAGAATTGTCCATAGTCACCCTACCTGTCCTAGTATGGAAAAATAAATCTTGCTGAATGCAACCTTGACACTTGGTAGAAGCTGAAATAATGCATCAGTGAAAGTGAAGCAGGAAAGAGGAAGAGTCACCTCTGGCCTGCCATACATCGCTTTGTAATATAAGGTGGAATGTTGACTGTGTGTAAACACCCATCCATTATGGACCACAACAATGCAGGTCCATGCTTTGAAAGGAACTGTCCTTTCCCACCAAAGAAAGGGAGGGAAGGAGCCAAATACCACAATATCCTGGATGAAAGCCCACTGTGAACTGCCCTTTGCTCCCATTACGGCAGGTGATTTTACGACAGGGAACTGAAAGAGTACACTTATCACCGAGGAAATGTGGTGTGGCAAGATAGAGGAAGAAAAAGAGAGACAATCTTCAACAAGCAGCAAACCTGCCCTATCTTATAAAACTTTAAATTGACCTTTAAAAGGATATTATTTAAGGGATTCTTTCTATATTTTTGGAGTATGCAGTTCTTTGGAAAGATTTATGGTCTGTTAGAATGTTACCTGCAAAATGACTTAACATTATCTTCTGCATTCTTGAGGTGAATACATAATGCATCATATTTAAAATTCACAGCTGATGCTAACAGTTCACCAAAGAGAATCTCAAATTTTGTCTTCTAAACCCTTCTAATTGATCTGCTATTATGTGCACTGATGACTCTTCTGAAAGCAAGGATTAGCAGGTCTTGACAATGAATCTTCAGTTTTGATGTAGGGTATATTGGCCCATAGTTGGAACTAATCGAAAAGCTGCCTTCTCAACACATATTGATACTTTTCCTAGACCCACCCTCCCTGACACTTTACTGACTTCAAGTTTAAAAGACAGTAGACACCATAGTAGAGTATACAGTCCTACCATACCTTCCCAGTGATATAGATTAAGGAGATTCTAATGATGCTCCTTCCATGTGTCCCCAGTAACATTTATATACCGCTGTCTACCAGCACACAAATCTCCTGATATCTATGTCCTGATCTATTTTTGCCTACATGTAGCTCCAAAAGGTGTGACAAATGTAAAAGTGGGTATACTAAATAGCTAGAGAGGATTGTGGTTACCCTACATGAGCTAAGCTTATGAGGAAAGCACATAGATTTGCATGTTAGTAACAGCTGTAATGTTACGCATGTGCCAGCCTAATAGGTAAAGAAAACACACAACTGCAAAACAACATTTGCCATTCTTGTAAAGGCTTAATGCTTGAAAGTGGCGGTGAAGTTTGTTTATTAAAATATGGGTTGGCATAATGATTAACATACTTAACCTACAACAATTCAGCAATGTTAGAAAATAAATGTCATATTATTTTTTTTTTTCAGGTTTTAACTGAGTAGGTGGACTAGTCTGTAGACTCTTTTCATCCATAACCTTGGCCAATTAGCACAAAACAAAGTACAATGGCTATATATACAGTATATATAAATCTATCTCTCCAAATAATGAAAGAAACAATCTCAGTAAATGAAAAAACTGAACCACAGCTAGAAGCTCTAAAGGATCAGGACTGGAGTCCGTAAAATTTTTTATTAAATAAAAACGTGAAACTGAGCAATAAAACAGCAAAACAATAAAAGGTTAAGTGCGTTCTTCTTGTGTTTTGAAAGACATCATCAGAACCATTTAAAACAGATACACTGAATACATTTGAATAAAAGAGCCAAAAAAACACCCTCTTTCTTATCCAGTCAAAAAGACCACTTAGAATTCACGCAGTAATTAACGATATAGTACCATAAACTTGTATTATGTACTTGTGCATAAATGATTGATAACAACTACATACTTCTTTTGAATCATTATTAAAATATGTGTCCCACAAATGCAGCTTTAATACAAGTTGCACACT
The DNA here is from genome assembly GCF_019279795.1 of Protopterus annectens. Lineage (NCBI taxonomy): Eukaryota > Metazoa > Chordata > Ceratodontiformes > Protopteridae > Protopterus > Protopterus annectens. The sequence goes on from NC_056730.1 coordinate 1,142,009,073, forward strand.
ACATACTTCTTTTAAATCATTATTCAAATATGTGTCCCACAAATGCAGATTTAATACAAGTTGCACTATATTATATTTCGTGCAATCTCTCTTTTAGTTCACTTACAATAGAAATACTTTCATTTAAACCTAGGGGAATGGTCGCATCAAATCTAATTTTCCAGAACATTTCTTTTCACACTAATTTATTTTTCCAATCTCGTGAATATATTTGTGAAGATATTTGTTCCACGACCAGAAATTTAAATTTTTCAAAATTAGTAAAGACTAATGAATGTCTGGCTAATGCCCTGTTATTGTCAGCCCTTTGTATGCTGTAAGTGTGCTGTTTATTCTCTTATTGAGAACGTTGTTGGTTTTGCCAATATAGAAAGCCTGGGAAGAAGTACATAGTGCAAAATATATAACTTTGTCTGAAGTGCAATTAAACCTTCCACCCCTGGTGCATCTCCTAATTTTGTCATACAACCAACCATTGTATTGATTTTTAACAAAACTACATTGGTTGCATCTACCACATTTATGTGTTGTAGGAAAACAACCTGAACTAATAGTGGGTGGATTCTCCAAAATGTTCTTAAAATTACTCCTCTTTTTGTAGGTAAATATGGGTTTTACACCACCAATTTTTTTGTACCTTCATCACAACTGAAAATAAACCTGTTTCTAGAAATAACATTCTCAATGCCTTTTGCATCCAAGGAATAGTTTTTTATTTGTGTTTAAATCAGAATTCTGGTTGTTATTAAGACCTGCATTTGCTGTTTTATTGATCCCATGTTTTATAATGGGTCCATACATGCCTTGTCTTTCTGCTCACACCTGATTGGCAATATCATCTAATATAGCACTTGGGTAATTCCGTTCCAAAAACATCTTTTTGAGGAGAGAACATTCCTCTATACAGGTATTGTCATCAGAGGTCAACCTTGACACTCTAATGAACTGGCTTTTAACTATTTCCCTTTTTTGATGGTAAGGGTGACAACTGGAATAAAAAAGAAATGTGTGCAGTAGGTTGGTTTTCTATAGATCCCTGTTTCAAAATTACCAGTTGTTGACCGCGTAATTTTAATGTCCAAGTAGTTTGTTACAGTGGACTCAACATGGTGTGTAAATTGCAGAAATTCAGTGCTTGATTCCATCTGCCTCAAAAATTCTCTGAACTGGTCTATACTACCTTGCCATAAAATAAGTAAACCATCAAGGTATCTGTAGTATGCCCTACATAGCTTATATAGTGGAAGCTGGAAAAGTATATCCAGTTCCCATCTAAGTAGTACACCAACTGCAAAAATGGGAGCACATATTGTTCCCATTGCTACACCAGAACATTGTTTGTAAAACTCATTACAGAACACCAGAAAATTATTAGATAAAATAATGTCCATAAGTTCATGTATTAGCACTCCTTCATTTTCAGAAACACCTCCATAGATTTTAACAATGTCATCAAACTACAGAAGGCCTTGTTCATGAGGAATAACTGAGAACAAGTTCTTAATGTCACATATAATCAAGTAGCAAAAGTCACCATCCACTTTGTATAATTCATCAAGTAAGTCCCAAGAGTCATGAACAATATGTTCAAATGGCTGGAAAATATTCTTTAATTTCACATCAACAAATTTGGCCAAGGATTCGGTAATGGACTTTGCAGATGCAACAATTGGCCATAAAGGTGGATCACAAAGATTTGAATGGAGTTTAGGAATACCAAAAATCCTAGGGATAATAGGGTCATGCACTGTTAAAAAATCATGTAAGTCCAGAGAGATTTGATCAAACAAAAGCAGTTCATCCAGTGCTACGTTAATTGCTCTGTATGCTATATTAATCTCATTTACAGATACAGAGCTATAAACACGGGTATCACAAAGTAGCCTTAGCATCCGACCTTGATAGTCCAGGTCGTACATAATTACCAACCTACCGCCTTTGTCTGGTCGCATACATCTAATGTCAGTGTCATGAACTAAAGATGTGAGAACTTCCTTCTCATAACGTGAAAGGTTATAAACCGATTTTCACATTGTCTTTGTAAAAGACCTCTAATTTCTTTCTCACGTATTCGTTCAAAAGTTTGAACTACTGGGTGGAAAGGTGGATTTGCTATACTTTTTCTCTTTAAGTGATATACATTCACATCACTAGCACCTTTGTCCACACTCAATAAAAGATCAAGCTTTAATTTTCATGTAAACAATTTAAGGTCCAGTAGGGTATGTTCAATGTTAGCCCTGCTGGATGATATAAAATTAACCCTTTTTAAAAAAGTGTGTGGTGAGCTGGTGCAATTAACCGTTCAGTGAAGTTGTAAATATTGAACTGCTTGCCAGAAGTGATTTTAACAGTACCTGTAGGGTTAGAATGAATCCTCTATATAAATCAAAGTACAGTGGTTATTAATACAATCATACATATAAACTGAACACACATAAATATACAGAGACAGTAGTACATATAAGACAGGTACAGTAACAATATATTGAGTATACACAGAGCATAGGTAAGAGTAAGAAAGCCAAGAGAGCTATATTGCACATCATTCTAGTCTTTCAATCATGCAATTGTAATAAGCCCAGGTGCTTTCACTGTTAACATTTCATCTTTTCCAGACCTCTGTTGCAATTACTTCTTCTTCATCTTACTCTGCATGCCAAGGCCTGCTAACTTGTCTGCAGGTAAAAAATTATAAAATTTCACCCATCTGACATATCGTTTGCTGCTTCTCATAGGATCAAAGGGAAGGAACTACAGGGCAAATAAGTCTAAAGATCATATATGCCTTCCCAAATACAACCCTCAAGATGCCCCCCTGCACTTATAGGAAGGAAAACATGTCAGGCTGGGATTGAACTTGCAGATACCCATCCAGTTGCCGAGGTTAATGTTGGAGGAAGCAAGTATGCCTCTCCTTTTAACATACATGGATAATTTGTTCCAGGTGTAGTGAAATCACAAGGTAATATCTCTGTTATATCACAAATAGTTTATTTTATGTTGGAGGTTCAAATCCTTTGTTCAGATGCTTGTGCATCTGTTCGTCCTATAAAAGTATAAAATTCATTAGAGGGGGTCTTTGATAACATGTAATACCAGGCACAGATCTCCATGCAGGCAAGCTGTAATATTCTGTTAACGTGGATGTTTTGACTTCTTCCCTCTATTTCCTTTGATTACATTTTAAATGCTATTATAGGTACATACATTTATTTTATTTGTGTATATTTGTTACCAGTATAGTGCACTGATCAGTATCGACCAATTTCAGGGTCAGCCTAGGTGAAATACAAAACATTTAAAAAATGAAGAAATGTAAGCAGCAACAGTTTACGTAGAAAACTGTGTATGTATATTATAGTAAATAATCAGAGTGAAAAGTGGGCCAACCTTCAGTAATTCTGTAAGAGGAGAACAGAAGTAGAAAGGACATAGAGATAGTGCATTAGGTAATAAGACCTGTGTTGAAGCAGGAACATTTGGTTTAGATAAAGAGGTGTATTTTGAGTTGCATTCTGCATTCTGCATTCAGAGTAAGTGTCGACAATTTCATTTTGGTAGATAAGGAGAGCTTTCCAAAGAGTAGCTGCCTGAGAGGAGAAAGCATGATCAGTGCTGTGGAGGTGGGTTCTAGGAGTAATGAAAGTGGAGCTAGTAAGGCTTGTGAACGGTGTCTCAGGTTGTATGATATGTTTTTTCATGAAGTTTAACTGCAATGGGGGAGTAAGGGTCTGGATCTGGAGTAGTTTCTAGAGATAGGACCCTAAGAGTAGTTTAGATCTTTGTTTTATGACTATTCATTTGGATTTTTTATAGGATGATACAGAGGTAATTACAGATGAGTGAATTTCTAATGAATCAACAGATGCTGGTGAAGATTGTCTGGAGTGTGTGAATGTTCTTGGAGGTAAATATTGAAATAAGTAGTCTATATTCTAGTTGAGACAGAACTCCTTTGCCATTGACTGCTCTGGCTGGTAGAGATAGAAAAGGTGGAATCTTTTTGGCCCAGAAGAGGAGATAATTTATTTTTGCTCTTACTTAGTCTGTGTGGAAATGTAAGTTTAGATATTGATCAAGCTATAATTTTAGGTATTTGAAGATGGAGGCTACTCCTATGGTATGGCTTTGTAAATCAAAGATGATTAAAGAGTCAGGTGTTTCTGGAATTTTCTGCGGAGTGTCAGAAAGCATAGTTTTGGTCTTGAATGAGTTGAGAAGTAGTTTATGGTTTATGATATTGGTGGAGCTCATATAAGTCAGACTGGAGTCAGGACTGAATGTTGGCATGAGAGTGACTTGATGTTAATTGACCGTGTCATCTGCATTAAGGATGAGTGGGTCACAAGGCAGTTTGTTAACAAATATAAATAAGAGTAAGGAGGGTAAGACTAGATCATTGTAGTGCACCTTTGATAATAGGTGCAGACTCTGTTTACGAGAATGATATTTTAACTCTAAAGTGTATGTCAGTATAGAAAGTTTTAAACAGGGAGTGCTGTCTGGGACAGATGTTCCCTGTGATGACAATTGAGACATCCATCACTGTGTTGGCCTGTGGATAAAAGTTTGTCATTTATGTGGACATGGGTGAGGAATGCTTGCGATATTTGCTCAAAATGGAGATATACAATGAATGTAAAGGATATGAAGAATAAAGGTGATGGGAATGATGAAGTGAGACTTGACACACCTTTCTTCCCTGAAAAATGTTTATGTAGAGAAGGAGAGGTAAAGAAAGGTGAATAATAAGTTTGCATCCTTTTACCGAGGTGACAATATAAGAATTTTATAGTGTGGCAACACTGCCTTTAGAAATGAAATATGCAGTGCTGCGAGACTTTAGGCATTTGAGGATGAGAATGAGGAAGCACGCCATGGACTATAGATGATGAGAAGGAAAAAGTGATAGTAAAGAATGTAGGTAAATAAAGAAGGATGAAGCAAGGGGCACAAAAGGAATAAACACTGATAGTACATCTCCTTGTCATCATGCTTTATACTGGATTTATGTAAACATACCACAATATTGTATAAGATGTATCAGTTTGGACCATGGAAAGTCTTTAGCAGCTCTGACCACAAAAAAAATGCTGCCCTCTAAATAAGGAAAGGCTGTGAGCACCACACAATCCTGCCTTCCAAATGAGGAAGAGTTACTGCATCACTAAGGTTGTCTTCAGTCAATGCAATTTCAGTCGAATAACTCTAACTTGTGCAACATGTTTATTATTGTTTGCTTATGTACTCTTTGTCAAAATTAAAACTGTAACATGTTTTTAATGTTTCTGTTTACCTGGAGCTTTTCTCCCCAGGACTCCGCTGAAAATGGACATGCATCCAGTCGGACTATCCCGGTCAACAAATGTAAAATAAATAAATAATAAAATAAAATAAAAATAAATTCTGGGATGGGAGCACTAGGGCTGTGAATACAGTCAAAATTAAATGCTACACAGTCAGTAAGTACTCAAACTGACAGCTTTTCAATTGGGCCATTCTGCCAGCAAAAATGTCCAATCTCCAGTATAAATTGGCAGGTTATATAAAACAGGTTGGACAGCATCAATGACAGCTTTAGCTACTGACAACACTTTAAACAAAGGAATAGAGTAATACACTCATCAGTGTCGTGTATATAGCTTTAGGCAAGCAATTCTGAGTTAAAAAGGTAAGTATCATCTAAAAATACTCACCCAGTAATACTATGGTAGTGTTATTGTCATCTTGGAGTCAAGGTTCTACTACCAACAGACACATCAATCTATGCTTTAAATAATATATATTCAAATCAGCAAATATACCTCCTGCACTCATAGGCAAAGTTAATGAATTATAGCCAGTTCTTAGTGCCTTAATATTTCACAAGAATTTTGCAAAAACAACTTTCAGAGGCTTAAACCATGCTGGAAGCAATAATACTAAATATAAAATCTGAGGCCAAACATGCATCTTAACTACATTCACATGTCCTCAAAAATGGCAAGCCCAGATCACCCCATTTGGAAAAGACCACATTTATTTCCTCAATCAGTTTATTTATTTTTGACTTTTCCTGCTGTAAAAGTTGTCAGTCTGACTACCAAGGTAACTTCTACAACTGAATTATACTCCATTTGCTTAAGCACAAAAGGAGAAATACCTTCAGTTAAAATTTACTGTGCCGAACACATAGTGTCCCTGATGATTCCTACTGCAAAAGTTAAGGCAATCTCACTACCAAGTGAATGTCTACAGCTGAATTTCACTCCAGTTGCAAAAGCACAAAAGGATAAATATTTTCAATTAACTCATTCAAGCCTATTACATCTTTTTGTATATTTCCAGTTTACCCCCATAGGCCCTAATGGTGTCCAGACCTTTTTTGGGGTCTGGCTTCTTTAAGAAAGCAACTTACCAGCTAATAATAGGTTTTATAAGAAAGTGCAAGGAATTATTAACTAAATGACACTAAGATTATTGATCTAGGATGTCCTGCAGTAGATAAATTAATCACTATTTGTCACTTTTTTATAATTTCATATTTATGTTCATATTTTCATAACTGAAAGCATGTTTTTGAGGGGTATGGTGTGATATGCCATGGTGGGAGACAGGAAAATTTGTTGTCAATGTCCATTTATATCATATTACAGTTGAGATATTGCTAGTTTGTTAGTAATTATGAAAATAGATTTTATTTCCATATGAACGTAATACTTCAAATACCAAGTCACATACAAATTATTGCATGACATCAGGTGAAACTTTAGATGTTGGTGAAGAAAACTGTCTTTAATATGTGTGCTCTCAGTTCACAACTTGAGACATATTCAATGTTATTTATATCACTAATTATACATTTAAACGTGTTTTCATGTTTCTGTAAATATTATTCACAGAGTAATTTCTTGTCATGTGAAAGCTTATGTCTGATTTACAAAAATGTTCTTACAATGTATGTCTAGGTTGCACAGTTTCCAATATACAAGAACTTGTTTGTGAAAGTTTAGCAAAAAAAAAAGTTGAAGTTTGTGTGCATTATATTATAGTATTTATGGAAAGACTGTCCTCGGGATTCATGAAGCTTGCGCCATGCGCCGGAGTAGCGTCGGTGATCTAGCGCCAAATATGGCCGTCGAGCAATTCAGGTAAGAGCTGTTTCCATGTGCACTACCAGCGTATGCCAGAGCTGCGCAGCTCATGATGCTTGTATGCTAATTACCCCATGTACAGCAGTGTAGCATGCAAATGAAGGTATATAGTGATTCAGGAAGTGGTGCAGGCATAGTATAAGCATGCAGAAATGTAAACCAAAAAAACAGTTTACATTTTGTCAAACAAAACATCGGAGCCATGAAAGCGGACCAAACTTACGTATTACAAAGTTAACATATGCCAATGGCTAAATATACAGTCAATGGCATAAAAAAACATGCACAACACATAAAAACTAACATTTAATGTCATGGCCACACTAATGCAAAGTACAACAGCAGTGCATGGGTGCTCAAATGGGAACACAAGGAAAATATATATAGATGTCATAAAACTGCAATGTAACACAAATCATGATTTCACCATAATAGTCAATGGTATGCATGCTACACCACAACCAAGGTGCAAGGGTTGCTAAGGGTCTGTGACAGTGCTCCACGCAGTAACTAGGAATTAGTAGTCAATGCCATGCAAATGAGTCAAGTAATACTGAATCGCAAACATCCCGCCGGCGTAAGGATGTACCACATGGCACAGCGGTACAACACCGAGGAGTAGCCTGGAGGTAAACATGACATCAAGAGAGGTGTGCACCACCGTAGCTGTAAGCACATTGGAGCATTGGCAATCCGGGTTACCTGTTGCTAAGCAAAGCCACAGGATAGGGTGTGTACCTAGCCATAGCTATGCTTAGCTGAGAGCACACAAGGTGACCGAAAGTGCATGTGAACGTGGATGAAAACGCACTCAAAAGCCGGAAACTGGGCGCGCGCGGCGCGCAACTTAGGTGAGGCAGGAAGGTTACGGGAAGACAATAAGGAAATACTGCAGCATGGTAATTGGAGTACAAATGAGTAATTAACACCTAGTAATTCACAGTGGGCCATAGACAACAGCTAACAAGTCTGCTAGCAGCTACCTGCAGAACAGGAAAGAGGAGGTGCCATACAGCAAAGAAAAGAGAACTGTCACAGCAGAACAAAGCAAACTTGCTGTAGATCAGCTACATAACACATTTCCCAACACAATCCTGGGTTGTGGAAGCACAAAACAAGAAAGGCAGCAGCTGGATGCATGCCTGACAATGGGAGGTGAATCTGGTTGAAAATAGAAGTAAAGGGCAATAGATGAATCATGGCAGACAAGCGTAAGTCAACACCAAAGGCCCCACAATAGCAGTACCTGCTGTAAAACCAATAATTAAGATACCCTGCAGCTGGAATAGCAAAAACACACCCAATTACACCAGCATCATCCATTGCACAATAGTATAAGTTGTGAAAGCCCCATACACACACTTGTGTTTTCCCAGACACTCTGCACCATTGGTGTATATAGGCGGGGAACTTTTAATATGTATATGTTAGGGGCTACCATAGCTTTGATTCACCAGCATGTGTTGGAGACTGACGGTGGTGTGGAGGATGATGCTGACAACCATCTCAGGCACCAGAGGAGGAGACGAGTGTTCAGACCCAGGGTAACCTATCAGGAGCTACATGATCTGGAGATAGTAGAGCGTTACAGGGTGGACAGGGACATCATACAGCAACTTGTTGAGCTGTGCCGGTCACGCCTCAGAGCCAGAAGTAACAGAGGGGAACTCATCCCAGTGGACACAAAGGTATGGGTAAGCTTGAGAATATTAGCTACAGGTACCTTTCAAAGGACAACTGGGAATATCATAGGGATCTCACAGGCATCAGCATCCAGGGTACTCCACCAGTTCCTGGTTGCCATGTCACCACATGCCAGTGAGCACGTACATTTCCTCAACACACATGAGGTGTTGACCAGCAATATGCGTCTCTTCCACCAAATGGCAGACTACCCTGGGGTAGTGGGTGCTATAGCCTGCATGCACGTACACATCAAAGCACCACCCGGTGAGCAGGGTAGGGCCTACATTAACCGCAGGGGCATCCCCTCCATCAACTACCAAGTCGTATGCGATGTCCAGGGCATTATACTGAATGTGTGTGCTGGCTGCCCTGGAAGCTATGACGATTCTGATATATGGCATCTGATGCAGCTGTACCACAGCTTTGCCAATATGGACATCCCCTACGGTCACCTAGTGGGGGATGCTGGGTTCCCACTGGAGCCGTGGCTGATGACACCCATCACAAATGCACACTCACCTGAACAACGATGCCATAATGAGGCACACGCACAGGCCAGACATATAATAGAGCATGTGTTTGGGATGCTCAGGTCATGGTTCCGGTGTCTGGACACATCCAGAGGAGCCTTGCATTATTCACCAGCTACATGCACCCAAATTGTTATGGTATATGCTATGCTACACAATATGATCCTGTGAAAACAGCTGCAGCAGGAACAGCATGGGGCAGGGCCACCCAGCCCCCCACCAGTGCCAAGCCCTGTACAGGCACAGAGTGACTCAGAGGAGGAACAACCTGAGCTGGACCCAGTAGGCAGAAGGAGGCATGCCCAGTATGACCTGGAATTGGCAAAGAGGCAATGCATAGCATATGCACTGATGCAGTAGGGACCCAGGGAATGTCACCCTCTCTGACTCACACAGACAGTAAAAGGGATGCCAAACATGACACTACCTGTGCTCAGCCATGTATAGGAAGTGCAATATGTGCATCCGACATAGGCAGCTCTCCAGCACCATCCTCAGGTCTGGCACACCCTCAAGGTAAGTCAATCAACCTACCAATTGGCAGTTGTATTAGAATGTGTTGGTACCTGTAGCTATGGTATGGATGTGAGCATGCAAGGGAATTTGGTGGCCGAATGTTAAGGCAGCAGACAGTAGACATCCATAGTGACACCATGACATTTGTAGCACATACGGGGGGGTCACCATAGTAGCCAGTAGTACACAGGATGTCATAACCCAGTGCGGGTAATGGGCTGAGCATCATGTGTGTCTATACAGCCCATACAAGTCTCAACCAGCTGGACAGGTGTAGACCAACACAGACAAATGCTGTACTATGGCCTCTGAATATGCCCTATGGATGATCCCCCCCACAGACCCACACAGTCAGACTACAGCAGGCCAGGCATTTGGTTGTAGGTTGTGAAGACTAGGATGTCTGAAACTAACATGTTGGTAATTAAAGCTAAGATCTGAAGTACACTGGTATGCCTGTAGCCAGCACAATATGCAGGTCTACACACTGAAATGGAGTACCTGACATACCAGTTTAGTTGTAGCAAATGTGTACAAGTGTCAGGTGTGCCCCCCTTCCAACGTACACATATAGCAACAGTCAGGTGCACCTCCCCCCCCAGTGCTGTGTAGGAATGTGGATACAGTCGGATGTCCCTCCACGTGGTCCAGAAATGTAGTAACAGTCAATGCCACATGAACGATGGATACCCTACAGACACAGCATGCCACCTGTCAGTGTACAACGCAGAGATTGGCACCACAGTACAGACTACCTGGACATGTAACACATACAATACAGTTGGCCATACTGGGCATGCTCAAACACATGAAGGTATGATGCCAAAATCAGTTGACAACATGCAGAATGGTCATACTGGGCATGCTCGCACACGTAAACACAAGACGGCCAGGTCTGCAAACACCAGTGGTCCGGGCATATCTACCGGTACATTGCTATATTGTTGGATGACTGTGCTGTATAGTATGTATGTGGTACTGTCTATTGTCTGTATATTTGCCATGACGTATTGGTAATTCACATTAGCTGTGTGCGCAAAGGATGGTTATTTGTTTGCGGCCAGAACAAGCCCATTGGATACGGAGGGAGTAAGACACATTGAAGCAGTTGGGAGTGGTTGTGCATGGGTTTGTGCGGTGTTAAGCACTGCTGACCTCTGGTTACAGTTTCTTACACTTGGTTAGCCTCCACATTTCTTTACCAGTGCAATACTTGCATAATGGTAGCCAAACACGCTTACACCCGCTCGCTCCCTCACTTGCACATGCACCAAAATTGGTGCTTGCATGTGTCACTCATGCTGGGTGGGTGCGATCCCTTGTGATGCCTATTACATTGGACTTTATGACTACAGTATCAGGTGTGGCTGACCATTAGGCGATGGCATGGTGTTCGACTGTACGGAATCTGCCGCCTGTCCAGTGAGTTAATCATATTATATGCGTGTTCCTCATACAATCTGCTCCCATCTGGCTGATACACAGGAACCGATACTCTGCAATGCAAACAAGTAAATGTGTTTTGGGATTCACATCCATCTGCCGGGTCATGCTACTGCATACCTATTGTAGGTTTGCCACCTTTTAAATTGGCCGAGGTGGGACTTTAGGATTAACACCTGTCCCACTTTGCGTGGGACAGTCCCTCCTTAGGCGGATGTGCCATGCAAAAATAATCAAGACACAGGACAATATTATATTCTATGTTTCTCGAATAGTTGCATGTAACAGATATTGTATATATGACACTTCTATATGTTATGTGAAGTAGCATAAGCAAGTGGACTGCTACTAGACAAAGCTTTTATTTGTGCAAATACATATAGTTCTGTACTATGCATGGCTGTAGGTATGTTCTGACCTGGTACGTCTGACATTTCTACGGAGCAGGTCCCATTTTGGCCATTTTGAAAGGTGGCAGCCCTATAGGACCTATATGTAGAGATGGCAGATTTGGCAGGGCAACACACACCCACAGCCAGTATAAAATATCCTACTTCACCGTTTTGCCTAAATAAAAGGTTATTCTTGTAGCATTATAGTTGCTAACACTGTTTCCTATAACATCTAGGTGTTTCAGATACAACATAATTGTTTTATGCAACCACTACAGACAAAAATGGATTCTTTGCCCTAAATCACAGGCCATGTGCCATATTAACATTTCTTTTGCAGGACACAACTGGCCAAAGGGGAGTGTCCCTCGCAAAGGTGAACAGATGGTAACCCCAACCTATTATGCTATCATTTACCTAAGGTAGTCAGTGGAATAGGCACTTTCTGTCACTAGCAGACCTCACATACGAATGTGGGAGAATGAACACTGAATCAGGGACACTGCATAACACCCTCAGGGACACATTTAGATGATTGGTACTATTAACCTGACACATTGACAGTCCCAGAGCATATGTATTCATACACATTTGTCGAGGTACATGCTGTTTATGACTCATACATGTTGTCATTAGTCATTACATGTATTCTTGCACCTGTCCACCTATCACTAGCTCTGGAAGGGTTTAGTTGGGACTGTGTTTGATTCTGATTCATAATCACGGACGTCCATGATAATCGGGTACAGTTCACTGATATAGTCTCTATGTGTTGCCCCAATGGTTTATGGACTATCCAGTAGATGTGCTCTTAAGGTATGGGAAGTATGGGCGTCTGCTATACCCACATAGGAATATTAATTACTTCCACGGGGCGGGCCTAATACATCTCTGCCAACCAACACCTGCACACTTAGACCCATGATTGCATACCCATGATTCCCCTACCTGACACCCCTCTACAGCACTCATCCTTACTGTGAGCGCAGCTAGGGTATGAACACACCCCTACACACTGCCCACTCTCCCCCTGTTGGTACACATGTCTTACGTTTTGTCAACCCATGTGTTATCAGACTTGTACAACCTACTGTTCCGTGTACAGTTACATCCTGGTCACATCAATCATCACAGGTTTGGCTAAAAGCTAAATTTTTGGTGTCCTACAAGGGACCCCGTAATCCATGTTTAAAGTGTAGACCTTTCAGATCTCTCCCACTGGTAGTTTCCTGTCAGTGGTCTGGAAAGCAGCGGTGTATTTACCTTTATTGCATGTCTGAATGTCTCACCAGCCTAACTGGGGGGGGTGAGGTAGACGTTTGTTTATTGGACCTCCCACTAACATATGCTCGGTCTTAACATATGTTACCCGTAATTGCTGTAATGTAACCTAGGTATGTATATCTACAGTAACATATTAATATATATATATATATATATATATATATATATATATATATGTGTGTGTATATAAATATATATACATCGGTGTGTCCGTTGACCAATACATTTCCCGCCCATATGCACGTAAACATGCGGATTGGGTTTTGTATATTCTTCACGAGCATACTATTGCCTTAGTCATTATGACACCGACACTTCACTCTGGTTATCATGTAATCGGTATTTAGCACGTTATACAGCTGACAGATGTCGCAATATGTTCATGTATGGATTACTGATGGTAATTGGGATGTGATACAGTGTAATTTGACCTGTTCCTCATCTGCACAACCTATTATTCCAGCTACTGTCTTTGTTTGACTGTGCACAGTCATATTATTTCTGTCAATAAATGGAGTGCATGTGTTACAGAGAATGTACTTCAACATATTGTTTTCTGCATGTGCATATGCATATATACCTATTACATACTAGCTGACCTACACGGGGCTTTCCATTGGAACTGGCCCAACCAACCGTGGCACTCCTGGATCCATAATCGCATACCCATAGTTCCTCCACCCCACCCATGTTGAGTTTTCATGCGTATCAGCCATTATCCACTTGATATCACAGCCATGACAAACCTTTACACATTGCCTGCTCCAGAGCGTTTGGGGCCCTACACACATTTTGTCCCACCTCGTGTATTTACAGGGTCTCCCGCCATTTATATTTGCACATACGTGCCTTTCCTGGTGTTATGGATTACAGCCATTTGCGGTTTACAAGTGTGGGTGATCCCAACATGGACTACAGACCGTCTGTGTGTAATGTAGACATAGCAGTTCAACGATGTTATGCCCACTGGTAGAACCCTGCCTGTGGTGTGAATAGCGGTGCTCTACTCACTCTTGGGCAGCTTTATCTAACATATGCTGCAAGCACTATATAATACCTTAGTTGCTCTCAATTCCCTTCACAGCCCTTGTGTATGTTTTATTCTTATGGCGTTCATTCTTTATATATATATAAATATATATATATATATATATATATATATATATATATGTATATATATATATATATGTATAGATATACATATATATATATATATATATATATATATATATATATATATATATATATATATTTCATGTCTGTGGATATATATATCTATACACACACACACACACACACACACACACACACACACACACACACACACACACACACACATATATATATATATATGTGTGTGTGTGTGTGTATGTATATATATATATATATATATATATATATATATATATATATATATGTATATAGATATATGTATATAATAGGTTCATAGGTTCATACTAGGCTATCTGCCCTAGGGCATTTATAAGCCTAGCCAGAATGTGTTTGGCTTTTGCCACCCATTTTAAATTAATTTCGCTATGCCCTTTTTTGAAGTTAGTATACTGTGCCTCTGTCTAACAGTGACACAGAAGTGATACCCGGGGTAAACCTACGATCTCCCATCCACTCATCAAGATTCCTCTTGAAGAGAGTCAATGAGGGACTCTGCCTAACCTGGACTGGGATTTTATTCCAGAGTGAAGGGAGCCTCTGGGTTATGAATCTGTCCCTCCAGCATGTCCTATTTATTTCAGTGCTGAGGTTCAAGTCTCTCAAGCGTGTAGCTCGATGGGATTTGGATTTTCTGAGGTGCAGCATGTCCATTAATTCCGGGTTGGACATGGCTTTATACGTCAGGCACAGATCGCCTCTGAACAGGCAGTATGCCACTGAGTAGAGCTGGAGTTTCTTTAACCGGCAGCATATGGCATCTGTTTGAGCCCTTTGATCCTCTTGGTGAGGTACTTTTGGGGTCTTTCCCATTGCTGCAGGTGTCTGGTAAGGTACATCCCAAAAGGGGCATTGTACTCAATTATGGGCCTGATGAGGGATGAGTAAAGAGGCACGATGACCTCCCCTGATCTAGATGTGAATCCATTCATGATTAGGTGGGCTATATAAAATGTTTTTCTAACCACTTTGGCCACATGATTGTCAAATGAGAGATTGCTATCAACTTGGGCCTCCAGGTCCCTAATTACTTCTTCTGTACTTAATGGATTACCACCTATGTGGTAATTTGTGGGCACTTTGTTTTTGCCAAAGGGGATGACTATACACTTTTTGGCGTTTAGACTGAGGCCATGGCTCTGGCACCAGTTGTCTGTTTCTATGAGGCCCTTTTGGAGGATGCTTATGTCGGCTGGAGAGTCGATTATGGTGCCCAGTTTACAGTCATCTGCGAACTTGGTCAGCCACAGTCCTTCCGTGTTGGCCTGTACCTCCGAGAAATATATACCAAACAAGAGAGGTCCCAGGACTGAGCCTTGTGGGATACCACTTGTAACTGGTTTGGAGTCTGACATGGCTCCAGCAATTCTAACCATGTGGGTTCTGTCCTTGAGCCAGTTTGCAACCCATCTAGTGACATAGGGGTTTATATTTAAGCTGGTGAGCTTATCTATAATGCCCGAGTGAGGTATTGTATCAAAGGCTTTTGCGAGGTCCAGATAGGCTGTGTGGACCACCTTCCCCTCGTCAATGGCCTTGGTGACTGTTTCAAAGAAATCAACCAGGTTTAAGAGGCAGGATCTGCCGTTAACAAAGCCAAACTGGGTAGGATCCAGTGTCTGTAGGTCCCCAATATCTTTATTTATGAGGTCCATGATGATCCTTTCCATAGCTTTGCAGACCAAGCTAGTCAGGCTTATGGGGCGATAGTTTCCAGGATCCATTGAGGCACCACCTTTGTGGAGAGGGACCACAGTTGCTCTACGCCACTCTTTGGATACATATCCTGTAGTAAGGCTGAGATTGAACAGTAGTTTTATGTTTGGGTTTAGCTCTTCTTGGAGTTCATGTAGGACGCAGCCCGGGACAACCGTCTGGTCCCATTGATGCTGTGTTTTTTGCTTTGGAGAGGGCGGCTTTTACCTGAGCATCTGAGATGTCAGGGGGGCAGCACTCTGCTGGGATAGATATTTGCCCTTTTGGTGGGAGGGGGGTTTGCGCTGAACCTGTCAGCTAGGATGTTGGCAATGTCTGTGGGTTCGGTGTATTTTTTGTCATTTTGGACTAATTCTGAGCATATCTGGGAATTACCACCCGGGTTTCTAACATAACTAAAGAAAGCCTGTCCTGTGCAATTTTTCTCTCGAAGCTGGCCTTAGACAATTTTATGAGTGCCCGTAGTTTTTTGCTAATACTGATCAGAGATGCCTTCCCTTTTTGGAATTTTGCTCTATCGTTTAGTAGCTTCCTCCTTCTATTGTATAGTTTGTTTATGGCTGGGGTCCACCAGACAGGACGTCTGCCTTTGGAGGATTGGATCTTGGTTTTATTTGGGATCGCATGATCCATGTATTCCTGAAGGTATTCATAGAATGCATTTATAAAGGATTCTGCGGTCTGGGCCATATTTTCCACAGGCCTGGGGGCTTTGAAGGATTCCCCCTCAGTTTTGAGGAGTGTGAAATTTGCTTTAGAGAAGTTTTTCACTGTGGTTTTCTGGGCAGGGGGTAGTGTCGGGATGTGAATATCCAGTGAGATTTGTTTATGGTCTGATCTTAACAGTGAGGGATACACTTCTGGTCTGGAACATAGAGTCCCCATGTTGGTGATGATCAGGTCCAGTATGTTTTCCCCTCTTGTGGGAGTGGTAACAAGTTGTTCCATAGCATTTGAGTTTATAAATTCTAGGAACCTTTGGGCTAGGGTGTTGGAGCTAGAGTAATGCTCCCAGTCTATGTTTGGGTAGTTGAAGTCGCCCAATATAATGGTGTTTGGAGAGACCTTCATATTTTCCAGTGTTCTCAGGAAGGCCGAGTGGGGTTCCTGGGTTAGGAAGGGTGGTCTGTAGCAGGCTATA
Organism: Protopterus annectens; assembly: GCF_019279795.1. Taxonomy (NCBI): domain Eukaryota; kingdom Metazoa; phylum Chordata; order Ceratodontiformes; family Protopteridae; genus Protopterus; species Protopterus annectens. The sequence goes on from NC_056730.1 coordinate 1,142,026,087, forward strand.
AACTGGAAGGCAGTTTTACCCACTGTTAGTTGCACATGGATAGTCACTGATACTTCGTGCTGTGCCACCAACCTGGAGGTGTGGGTATCTTTGACGAATATTGATACTCCCCCTCCTTTTGTGGGCCGGTCCAAGTTTTGGGGCCGAAAAGCATGATATGAGGTATAACCTGGTAGTGCTGGGGTGCTCTCGGGAGCCTTGAACCAGGTTCCTGTTACTGCACAGATATCGATGTTCTCCATGCTATGGAGAGTTTCGAGTGCGTGCATCTTGAGGTTTAGACTTCTGGCGTTGAGTAGCATTACTCTTAGTTTCTTATCCCTTGTGATACCTATAGAGGTGGGATTGTCATTTGAGCCTTGCCTAAAAAAGGCACTATGGGGGTAGCAAGAGCCTTTGACAATATCCGAAAGCCCAGGGGTGACAGGTGCAAGCCGTCCCTAGCGAAGCATTGTGGTTTGTTGAGCATGTCATCCCAGGCTGACAGGCATTGGATCCCCTTTGAAAGACACCAATACTTAAGCCAATTGTTGAAATTGATCATCTTGCCTTCATATTGTGGCATCATTCTTGGTGAGGGTAAAATGCTACTCAAGGTCAGGGTCATACCGGCCTGGGCCACATGCTCAGAGAGCTGCTCTATGTCTCTTTTCATGTAGTCCAGGGAGGTACGTCTCAGGTCATTCACACCAGCATGGACAATGACTGAGTCATATTTGTACTTGCCTTGGAGTGACCTGAGTGCTTGCGTTAGGTGGCGGATCCTAGCGCCCGACAGGCAGCTCACCGTGACCTTCTCCTTGTTCAGCCTGGTGAGCGGGACGTCAGTGTGCCTGACGATAGAGTCACCTATTACAAGTGTATCAGGTGTGTTGTTTAGCCTTAAGGGCTGTGACTGTTCGGCACACTGACTTTGTGAGCTATATGTTACATCTGTCCATAAAAACATACATTTGCTATGCTGGGAGCTGCTTACACCCGGCCAGGAGCACTTGCCTTTGCTTACTGTGAGTTACATATGTTTACTGCCGCTTATTTGTGCTTACGTGTGCCTTATTCATTATGACAGTACCACTTTGAGTAAAGGAATCCAGTTAATGGCCCCATGCAAAACACACGTTCAACTTTACATGTTTAAATGTTGGCTTTACAGCACAGCGACATTCATTCCACAAGGAAAATGATATGTGCTATGTCGAACTTGAACCGGGAATGCCTTTACGTTAGGCGGATGCTCTAACCACTACACTATTGGTGTTCTGCTTCATTTATATGTATACCCATGGTTCATAGTTACCCAAGCACACGCCTCAACACTTCAGTTACACAGCAGGCATCCATTCTCCTGCTGGGAAAACAGCCGTACTACACATGCGCCATTACCTATTCCCTACTGCTTTGGACCCATGCTGCATGTTTACTCACTCCGAGGGTATTCAGAACTCCAAAGCTTATAGTCCTAGCACATACGTGTGTTTGATTGTCAGCCCTGTACCCATTTGAAAGTCAGAATTAGCACTTGCACAGAGTTAGTCCCAATGTTACTATTCTACCTGTGTTCCTCTGACCGAGTTGATATGTCGGCACTACATAACACGGGGTGGGGGGTTCTGCTGGTGTTTCCCTTCACATTCGTTATGACTGCTTTATTGTGAGCATGTTCATTTATATATATATATATATATATATATATATATATATATATATATATATATCTGTACATACACATACATATGCACCTACATACCTACATACCTATTTACATTTCCCATACTGTTGAATGTCTGCCACGCATCCCCACTGGCTTTACCTCCCTATATCCAATGGACATTATTCTGGCCATCACATAAAATTAGCGGCCCTTGCATGGCTTGGACCCAGAAACAGACACACCTTAGTCACCAGTTTGACCTCAACACCATCCGTGGTACATTCTGCATGGATGGTAGCTAGGATATATGACTATACTACAGGTATTCATCAGTACTGGCAACAAATGTGACAGCTGGTTGGTGCACATATGTGTACGGACCTCTCAACCACTCAGGGACTAATTTCAACAGTAACAGGGACAAGGCAAGGACAAATCAGAGACAATAATGGACACTTTTAAAATATTAGTTCTATTAACTTGAAACATTGTCAGAATCAGAGCATATGTATTAATACTTATTTTCTGAAGTAAAATAAGTCTATTACTCTTATTCCCTGAAGGTACAGGATGGCACAACGATATCCCAGCTGGAACAGGTCACAGTTTCACAGTTTAATGAACAAATTGTGAATAGTACAAAAGTTTAAAACAGATTCAATAACCAAGAGTTAAGCGCTTTCATCTGTCATACGCAGACTTCATCAGAGCCACCATTTTTTTCTGAATTTCACTTATATACTTCAATTTGGTGCCAAAAACATTTGAAAATACAGTTTAAAATTTAAAGACATACTAACGTGTCTAACAAAACTTATTCAACTCATTGAATAATATATAATATAAATCAATTATATATGTGTGTTATTTTATAAAAAATGTGAAAAATGTAATAAAATTAATAAAATTAAATTAATATGTTGCTAAGTTCCATCTACTAAAAACATATTGTTGACACACACACTATATACTTGTGGCAAATCAAGTATACATTTCTATCACATGCTTGCGACTAAAAATATATCATATAAATATAATATTAAATACTAAAACTAAAGATAAACATATGTACATAATCCAGATATCATGTTAAATAAAAATCTATACCAGGCTTAAAAAAGGTTTGATGCTGATAAAATCATTTATGCCTGGTGACCTAACAGCATCCGTGAACATTTGCCATTTACTCTCCTTTTTAGCTAACCTGTCTTTTATATTACCCCCTCTAGTTGTCATCTCAACCTGATCTATTATTGTAAATTTAAAGCTATGTGTCTCCCCATTGGATACTATGTGTCTACATAGGACATTCTTTTTATCTTTTTTCTTGATACAGTACATATGGTCATATATACGACGTTTTAACTGTCTCTCCATTTTCCCTATGTAGAATGCAGGACATACCTCACAAGTAGCTATATACACCACAAATTTTGTATTACAATTTCCTGCTCTTCCCTTTATGTATGTTCCATTAAAATTTTTTAATTTAAATTCTTCTTTTTCATTAATATATCTACACTGTTTGCATGCGCCACATTTAGCTGTGGCCTTTTTCTTGTGTCCATCATTTTGCATATTAAATTCAATCATCCTTTTCAAATTGGGTCCTGTTTTATAAACAAATTTTGGGAAGGTGTCTACTTTCTGTGCTATTTTTTCATCCATAGTAAACCAATGTTGAATAATGATGTTCTCAATATATTTTACTACAGGGGAATACATTAACACACATACCCTGTGAAATTGGTCCTTCTTTACATCCATCTTTTGTACAATGGGATTGCCTAATATAGGTTTATATTTCCCTTCCCATTCTGAGCTGATGTACCCTGCTACATCTGTGAGTAAATGTACAGGATACCCTCTTTCTCTAAACATTAGCTCAATGAATTGTATTTCATGTAACATAATTTCCTTCGTAGAGGACATTCGAGCCGCTCGTATACACTGCCCCTTGAATATGTTTTTAAACACATGTTTAGGGTGATTACTACTGAACTCCAAATAATCGTTCGAAAACGTATCTTTTCTGTGTATACGAGATACAAAACCATGGTCCCCATGTTCTCTATAGGTGTCCAGATAAGAAATACCTTTTTCACTGTTATTAAAAGTAAATTTTAAAAAATCTGTTGTATGGTTAAGATAATAAATGTTTCTATTAAATCAACAGGGCCATCCCATAACAAAAATAAATCATCCAAAAATCTCGTGTAAGACTTAACATATTTAAAATATTCACAGTTAAATACATGTCCAGTCTCCCATTCCAACATAACCAAATTCGCAAATATGGGGGCACATGAAGCCCCCATAGCAACACCTGTTATTTGTTTGAAAAATTCATTTTCATAGTAAATATAATTATGGTCCAGAACTAATCCCATCATGTCAGTAATGAGGCTTGTCCTGTCCCATTCAAAATTGGAATATTTTCTTAAACTGTTGCAAAAATATTCAAGTCCAACCTCTTTCGGGATACTTGAAAAAAGATCTATCACATCTATAGTAACGAAAATAAAACCCTTATTCCAAATTTGGGGTGTAAGTAGACTCAGAAATACCCAAGAATCTTTGATCAAGTGTGGTACGTTATTATAAACTGGTTTGACCCATCTATCTATTGCTACTCCTATGGGAAAAGTTTTAGACTTGCTTCCAGATATAATCGGTCTGAATGGGGGATTCTGTAAATTCTTGTGTATTTTTTGGGATACCTACAATGGAAGCTAATGTAGGATATCCAACTGTCAGGAACTGATATGTCTCTTCAGTTATTCTGTGGTCAATGTAATATTCTTCTAAGGCAAGGTCTATACATCTATATCCAATATTTATTTCGTTAAGAGAAATGGCTACATATTTACCAGATTCATGTAAAATGTCATAGATTTCTTTAATATAGTCAAATTTGTTAAAGATGACTACACCTCCCCCTTTGTCGGGTTTCATGACCCTCACTTGATTGTTGTTAATCAGTGTATCCAAACATTCTCGCTCACCTTTAGTCAAATTATCATTCCATTCCTTACTTTTCTTCTTATTAATTCTGTTTGTTCTATAAAAACTATAGATGTCTTGACTGACAATTTTCTCAAAGCTTCCTATAATAGGATTGCTTGTAGGTATATAAGTACTTTTCTTCTTAAGAATGTTACTATTCCTTGTATTCATTATGCTACTGGAGTTCATGTCAATTTCATTTTTCTCAAACTGGATAGCTAGATTCAATCTACGACAAAATAATTTTAATTCAGTAATAGTGTCAACTAAATTGAGATCCATTGTAGGTATGAATCAAGAAAAAAGATAAAAAGAATGCCCTATGTAGACACATAGTATCCAATGGGGAGACACATAGCTTTAAATTTACAATAATAGATCAGGTTGAGATGACAACTAGAGGGGGTAATATAAAAGACAGGTCAGCTAAAAAGGAGAGTAAATGGCAAATGTTCACGGATGCTGTTAGGTCACCAGGCATAAATGATTTTATCAGCATCAAACCTTTTTTAAGCCTGGTATAGACTTTTATTTAACATGATATATGGATTATGTACATATGTTTATCTTTAGTTTTAGTATTTAATATTATATTTATATGATATATTTTTAGTCGCAAGCATGTGATAGAAATGTATACTTGATTTGCCACAAGTATATAGTGTGTGTGTTAACAATATGTTTTTAGTAGATGGAACTTAGCAACATATTAATTTAATTTTATTAATTTTATTACATTTTTCACATTTTTTATAAAATAACACACATATATAATTGATTTATATTATATATTATTCAATGAGTTGAATAAGTTTTGTTAGACATGTTAGTATGTCTTTAAATTTTAAACTGTATTTTCAAATGTTTTTGGCGCCAAATTGAAGTATATAAGTGAAATTCAGAAAAAAATGGTGGTTCTGATGAAGTCTGCGTATGACAGATGAAAGCGCTTAACTCTTGGTTATTGAATCTGTTTTAAACTTTTGTACTATTCACAATTTGTTCATTAAACTGTGAAACTCTGACCTGTTCCAGCTGGGATATCATTGTGCCGTCCTGTACCTTCAGTGGATTTACGTTGTTGTTATTGTTCTATTACTCTTATTGTCATTATTCATTCAGTGTAATTCACCACCTTTCCTCCAAAGGTCACTGGTTTTAAGGGGGATTAAGAGGCTGGCCAGTTATTGTGCGAATGCTCTGACCACTGGTAGGGTTGCCACCTTTCCATATAGCCAGAATGGGATATATTCGGGACACACCAGGTTTTTCAGGGCAACACATACCCATGGTCAGTACAACAGATAGTACTTTTGTTTTATGCCTAAATGTAAGCTTATTGTTGTAGCTGTTTAGCTGCTTCTTCTGTTTTGTTTACTTGCTTATTCTGTTTCTTGTAACATGTAGGTATTTTACATATGGTCATAACTATTGTATGTGACTATTACATAAGATGTGGGACATAATTATGTCCTACGATCACAGGATATTTTACATTTATAATGGTTTTGGTATGGACACAACTGCCCAGAGGGGGACTGTCCCTCACAATGTGGGACAGGTGGCAACCCTGACCATTGGGCTAGACTTAGTTATCGGCAGCACGCTAACACGATGCGTTTCGCTTCCACTTGGTATAACTATCGACACTACAATAGAATATGGGCACGGGGTTTTAAATGTCATTTGTTCGAGGGATGGGGACTAAATATTCAGCTACATGCATTTGTGTTTGCTTCTTATTTTTGTGTTCGCAAAACTGTCTTGCATGCTTTGCATACATTTCAGTATCCACGGACACTGACAGGTGTGATTACTATTAGAGGCAGGCTGTACTATTCAGCATTTTAGGTTGCACGTAAACAGCCAGCATGTCCACGCCTCCGTGTGGCACTTGGACATGCCCCATGCACTCACACACGTTTCCTATGCACGTGGATGTGGCGGCAGCGCGCCTTCATTAATATGCATATGGCGCTACTGCTCCATTTCTACACCTCACGGTCGATGCAAGCCTAACGCCGTCCTTGCGCCGAGCTTCATGAATCCCAGGGTGTGAATGCACTGACTATTATCATTGTAAAGAATAGATCTTGTTGAAAATCTTATTTGAGCAGTTTTATTATGTTATGCTTTTAAGCTTATTTTTCAGGAAATGCTCTGTAATGCAAGGATGTGTGTAGGCTGTTAGAGGTGTGACATTCCACACCACATAGGTGTACCTTAAGTTAAAATCTCTTGTACTGACCACGTTATATCTCTGACAGTTCAAGCTGCAAATGTCAAGACAGTTTTACTTCCAAGGGAACTTCTACAACTGAATTTTACTCTTGTTGCAAAAAGTCAAAAGGAGAAATACCTTCAGTTAAAACTTATGTAAGTTATTTTCCAAGAATCAAATTAAACTGATGAACTATCTTGTTTTCCTACACTTATACATCAATGTGTTATGTGCTGTAGTGTTGAATCTGCTGGAGAGACACCTCAGCCCTACCTATACTCACAGGCATTATACTGCTCAAGGTGAGGCAAAATTAACACATTAGGATATTTTACTCTAGCATTGTAACATTTCCCTGGAAAAAGCAAATAAAGCCCATAACAGTAAACTTAAATGTGGTGACTCATCTAAAGTAGTTAGACTTCAAGACCTTGTTTTTGTATCCATAAACATTCTACCTCATTGATTATTTTTGGTGGGAATAACTGCATTCCATTAAGGTATGTGATTGGTTGAGCCTACTTCTACTCCCCTATCCAACTCCCAACCCCCCCACCTCTACGTACTCTACATTTATCCTAAGCTAGTCTCTACCTACCATATTACCACCAGTCACAAAATAATTTACAATCTATACTTTTGCCCCTACTTCACACACCCACTGACCAACTCCTCACTTTTTTATTTCTTCCAGCTGGGTTCCTTCTACATTGTAACTTGACAAACCCTTCCTCTTCACCCAACCAAAAGCCAGTCGAACCCTATCCAGGCTTCTATCAGTATCCTGTTTACATTTTCACTAACTGAGCACTCGGGCTACTCAAAGTATTACAATTTACCTCCCTCCTCTTTCTTGCTTACATAACCAACTATCATATACCTCTCAACACCAGTCTTATGCCCAATACTCTGTCCATTGCTTTCCATGGTAATTACTCACCTATTTTATTCAGTTTAGCCCACAACCTTTACAACCTATATGACATCCATCTTTTCAAAGAAACGTATATAAAAATAAGGAATCCAACCCACAAAGAAAGAACACATTTAAAAACAAGTGGCATTGTGCATTCCAGCTATTCCTATCCATTCTGCACTATGCAGTAAAATTCACTCCATACCAGGTCCAGCCACAGCAGCATCTCCCAAAATGGCCCACACAACGATTAATAATGTAATACCTCACTCCTGCAACTTGGGTACAGCAAGTCTAACATTTATGAACATTAAACGTAGAAGCATCTGTGACAAAGTAACTGAACTGCATGCTTTGACATCTTATTATAACAATGATATCCTTGGTTTCACAGAATCGTGGCTAAAAACCAAAGTCAAAGGCACCAAAATCTTTCCTCCAGGATATAATATCCTTCAAGCAGACTATATATACAAAGAAGCAGGTGGGGTAGCTATTATATACCCAAAACACCTAAACATATCCCTTTATCAGAAAAAAAAATCATCCTACATTCAATAATGCAGAGATTCTTATTGCCTTACTCAAGCTAAACTCTTATAAGACCATATGTATCATAGCCTTCATAGGCTAAAAACCAAAGTTAAAGACACCAAAATCCTCCCTCCAAGATATAATATCCTTCAAGCAGACTATATATAGAAAAAAGCAGGTGGGGTAGCTATTATATACCCAAAACATCTAAACATATCCCTTTATCAGAAAAAAAATCATCCTACATTCAATAATGCATCGATTCTTATTGCCTTACTCAAGCTAAACTCTAATAAGACCATATGTATCATAGCCTTATCTGTTTCCCCTGGCAATAACATCAGCATAGCAGAGTGCATACTGTCTTGTGCATCTACCAATATATATCCCTTATCCTTGAGGACCTTAACATAGTCTGGCCCCAAACTGTGTCTGATACCCCCACTACCAATATTAACCTGTATGTTTTCTCTCAACCCATCAATACACCAACAAGATATAAAAAGGCCTCCTCTAAGGCCTGTACTCTGGACTGGATTTTCTCAATTAAACCCAATGATATCTATAACTATGGCACACCATCTGACAACTTAAGTAACCACCTGTCCAGTTTTGTGAACAGGCTTGTATGCAATCCAGTAAAATATCATGCATACAAGAATGTGTGTAATCTATCCAGTTTTAATATAGACAGTTTCATCTCCACTCTCAGGCAATGCCATTGGAATATTGTAAAATATCTTCCTTTAGACAAAGTCACCCTTTTATTTAAAAAACCTTTACCAGTCTTTTGAATGAACATGCTCCTATAAGGACAAAAAGACTTAAACTTAATTTAGCAACATGGCTATCTAAAACAGCATGCAACTAATGGTGCGCAGAGACAAAGCCTGGAAAGCATGGCACACCAACAAATACCTGGATAAACTTCTATTCTACAGACAGATAAGAAATAGAACCAAACACAACATAAGCCTTCATAAAAAACTCCACTACTTTATCATACAGCAGGCACACCAAAATAATCCTAAAAACCTCCTGACATTGGTCCAAAAGCTATTAAATCCAAGCCAAAGTCAACAATTTTCTTTATCCTCAGAAGATACTTCATCAATAGTCACTAATAACATTAGCAAATACTTAGTTCAAGCTATAGCCTCACTTATCAAAGACAACCCCTCCATCAAACCAACAACCCACCAACAAAACACCGTTCACTTCTCACTCAAACCTCTCCCTGCCTCTACCATAAGAAAATAACTGCTATAGCCTCACTTATCAAAGACAACCCCTCCATCAAACCAACAACCCACCAACAAAACACCATGGAAGTTCACTTCTCACTCAAACCTCTCCCTGCCTCTAACATAAGAAAATAACTGCTAAAACTAAAAATTACAGACAACCTTCCTCCTGAATTCCTAAAAATTGCAGCTAACACTCTGCCATATCCAGTATCTATACTAATAAACAGATCCATTCTGGAATCTCATGTCCCAGCCATTTGGAAGAAGGCACATATATTTTCTTTTCATAAAGGAGGAGCGTTTGCTAACTACTCCAACTTCAGACTAATAGCCTTCCTTTCACTATTATCTAAAATGTTAGAAAAATGTATCCATTCCCAATTACTTCAATGACTTACCATAAGCAATCCCCCCCAAACACACACAACATGGCTTTTGCCCCAACACAACCCCACTACTGCCCAACTTCACTTTGCTGATACCACTAATAAAAAGAGAATTATGGGAAACCTAGTAAATTCCTTATTCCTAGATCTGTCCAAAGCATCTGACACTGTCTCTCACCATAAGCTATTATTAAAACTCCCCTCCTTAGGTCTCTCCCCCTCCTCCCTCTCCTGGTTTTACAGTTGCCTAACAGGTATATTACAAGCAGTCAATTGGCAGTAAGAATAATCATTATTTCTACCCGTTACTGTAGGAGTGCCACAAGGTTCCATAGTTTGACCCTTCCTGTTTAACATATTTATAAATGATCTACACATTACTTCCAAGCAAGTCACTATTGTACAATACGCAAATGACTCCACACTCATCTGCACAGCCTCTAACTTACAAAAACCTCAAGAAATTGCTTGAGAATCCTTTACAGCCATATAATTATGACTAGACAACTCACAACTCATACTTAACCCCCCAAAAATGAAATTAGTACTTTTTACCCCAAAACCATTCTCTCAAAGCAAAACTCTTGTCAAAATCACTTCATTAAATAATACACTGATTGAACAGGTCCCTAACACCAAACTCTTAGGAGTCATGCCTCTTGACAGCTTGAAATTTGACCAAACTGTTCTAAGCCTATTGTATAGTACAAAACCCTAACTAACAGACATAACTAAAAAACCCATAGCCAAATCCCACTTTTACTAACCTACAAATGTCTACTCAAAGCTGGAAGAATGCTACACTAAAATAGTTCAATTTACTGCAAATCGCCCATTTAGATCTCATCATTGTTCTGCCCTTAAACAACTACATTAGACTGAACTTCCACATCACCTCCACTATAGTCAGCTACTACTAGCTCATACTCTAATGTACTACCCTGATAAGTATCCAGCACTAAAAGGCATACTTTAACACTGCCACCCTACCAAAGCTCTTCACTCTAAAGACAAACTCCTCCTCTCTGTCACTAAAGCCCAAAATGCATCAGGAGCTTCCTTATACTCAAACTCTGTAGGCACCTCTGGAATGCCCTCCCACATACTCTGAGGCTTCTTGAAAACCAACAGGTATTCAAAACACACCTAAGAAAACACCTGCCAAAATCCTGAATCTGTAGCTGCACATCTCCAGGATAAGTATCCTGAACATATCTAACAATCCTAACTTGGTTTGTGATTTACTGTGGAGTTGACTGGTAAGAGAAATTTTATTTGAATTTATATAGGTTCATAGGTGTGTAGTAGGCTAATGGCCCTGGATTCTTTACAAGCCTAGCCCATAGGATTACCCTGGCATTGTGCCATCCAACCTTAGTTCCCAGTGCCTCTATCGAGTAAAGTCACTGGAGTGATCCCCAGGGTGAATTTTCTATTTCCCATCCACTCATCAAGATTTCTCCTGAAGAGGGTCAGTGAGGTGCTCTGTTTGACATGTATGGGACGTCTATTCCATAGCATGGGCAGTCTCTGGGTTATGAACCTGTCCCTCCAGTTTGTTCTGTTGATTGTGCTAATGAGTTTGAGGTCTCTGGAGTGTGTGGTGGGGATGGATTGGGATTTCTTTAGGTGTAGCATTTCTAACAGACCTGGGTCAGACATGGCTTTGTAAGTCAAGCAGAGATCGCATCTAAGTAGGTGATATGAAACAGAGAATAGTTGGAGTTTTTTGAGTCTGTCCATATAGGACAAGTGTTTAAGGCCTAGGATCCTCTTTGTGAGGTACTTTTGCAGCCTCTCCAGTTGTTGCAGGTGTCTAGTGAGGTACATACCAAATGGGGCATTGTACTCAATGACTGGCCTAATGAGGGAAGAGTAGAGGGAGACAATAACCTCTTTCTTCCTGGATGCAAAACCCTTAGTAATGAGATGTACCACATAGAGGGACTTTCTGACCATGGTGGCAATGTGGTGGTCAAAACTTGCTATCAATCTGTGTTCCCAGATTTCTTACAACGCCTTCTGTGTTCAGTGGACTACCATTGATGTGATAATTCATGGGAACCAGGTTTTTCCCAAAGGGGATGATGACACATTTTTTGGCATATAGCTTAAGGCCATGGTTCTGACACCAGTCCTTGGTCTCAGTAAGGCCTTTCTGTAGGATGTTTACATCACTTGGGAAGTTAATAATAGCTCCCAACTTGCAATCATGAGCAAACTTTGTCAGCCAGAGTCCCTTTATGTTGGCCTGAACTTCAGAGAAGTAGATATCAAATCACCATAAATTGTATCTGTTACCACTGTTTTTCACTGTTTGTAGGTAGGAAGGGGCTGCTTATTAACAAGATTTACTTTGATTCATAATTTGTTGTTTTACCTTTAATTTCACTGTTGGTTGTTAGAAAGGCATAGGCTTTAGACAGGCAAGCTCTAGCCACAAAGGGGCCTAGGCAGCTATAAATTTACACAGACTGCAGAGAGGAAAATCCTGAGTATATCAAAACAATCCTAACTTGGTTTGTGATTTATTTAGCTTTACAGTTAAAAGAAGTGTGACTGTGAGCAATAGTGAGCAGAAGCCACTGAACGTAAAGGAATCACAACTATTCCCTGGCTTGTAGAACGTGTATGGTCAGAGCAACTTTACTGTATTTAGTTGTATATTGCTAATGTGATTTTTGTCATAGAAGTTGAATTAAGTTTTCTTTGAATTCTGTGGATACTGAATTTGATTATTCTTCTCTTTTGCAATATTTTATTAATTGGATGTTGAATATGGATTCCTTAAATGAGTATGCAATTAACAATTTGGTAATGCACAAATATCTTGGACAGTGTAATAAATGCTATGCATATTTAACAGTAACAGCTGATAACACTGGTGATCTGTGTTCCTCGTGTTAAACGTTGGATGATTTGCTTGCCATTGTTAGAAGTAAATCTAGACTTATTGACGATGATTGCACATGTGCAATTGGCATGGCTTGGAGAACTGTTGTATCATATATTAATGACTGGACTGATGAACTAAATAATGTTAGGCATAGAACAAATAAAACACATTTAGGAAATGATGCATCTATTGTCTGCAAAGATCATTCAACCCCTACGAAACAAGATGATGCCCCTGATAACTTTGGAATCCTGGATGCAAATATTCAGTAATCTGAGGATCCGGTTTGTTTAGAAGGAAACAAAAAAAAAAAAAGAAAGAAAGGAAGAAGTTCACAACAAATAACAAGGAGCAAGAAGAAACTGATTAATGACTGTAAGGGAAAGAGAATACGTAATAAAAAGGACACTGTTTTGTTATGTAACACATTGGTTACAGGGAATGACGATATTTTTATATCAACAAAACTTCAGTATACAGAAAAAGGCATAATTTTTCCAACAGAGAAGGTAGAAAAAAGAGGCAAGGGTCAGGTGAAAAGGAAGAAATCAAAACTGAACGTGGAAGGATTGAAGAACATTACTGTAAGAAAAAAGAAGAGAAGGACAAATGTTGACTACATGGCTCAAGCTGTGGATTTACAATTCCAGTTGGATAAGAATTTAATACACAATAAAAACAGTGGGATTAATAAAACTAATAGTAATGAAGATCTGTCATTCATAACAATTGATAGAGCAGATATTACTGTATTAGAAGCTGAAGATTCTTCAGAGCTGGCCAGCAAAGGTATTCTTGTAATTGGAGATTCAGTTATTAGAGGAACTGATACTTATATTTGCAGAGATGATAATGAACATCGAATAATGTTATGCTTGCCAGGAAAAAGAATAGAAGATGAGACAAGCCTTGGAATGCCTTAATGTAAGGAAGTATGGCTCTGTTTTTATTCATGTTGGTACAAATGATGTCACCTGCAAGGATTCCCTGACTGTTAAAATAATGACAACTCTGGAACATATAACAATTGTTGGAGTGTACAGACCACTAAAGTCAAGTGCAGATGACCTAGAGGAATTCATACACTTGCATGAAACACAGGAGGGAAGAATAATATTAGCTGGGGACTTAAATTTACCAGAAATAGACTGGAATAATACTGATTCAACAACGTTAATAAGGAAATTATTCACAGTATATATTCAGGAACAACAATTGCTTCATATTGTAAAAATACCTACCAGGGATGGAACATACTAGACATTGTTTGTGTTCCCAAAGAAATTACTGTAACTTCAAGTGAAGTTTTACCACCATTGATGTGCAGTGATCATGGGGTTATAAAGGTTAATTTGTTGCTAGACAATTCTGCCAAACTGAAATCTAAACCAATGCACAGAAGGTTAATTACAGATTATATGGAAGCAAAATAGTCACTGTGTAAAACTAAATGGAGTGAGGAGTTCAATGAAAAATCTACAGATGGAATGTGGAAAGTTTTGAAAGAGAAATTGTCTGAGTGCAAAAAAGTAAAAAAAAATAACATCAGGATCTAAGCATACACCATCAGGGGGATATATTTCCATTAGAACAAGATATCTGATTAAGGTGAAAGACAAAAAAATATATAAGAAATGGAAGAGAGGTCAAACTACAACTTTGAAAACTGAAATAAACAAGATGGACAAAAAGATTAAGTATAGTATGAGAGAAGATCAAGAAAATTTGAAGAAAATGTATATATAGATATTGAGCATAATAAGAAACCTTTTTTATAGATACATAAGATGTGGAAGGAGTAAAGACACACAAATTGGTAAACTGTGTGCAGATTCTAAAATTTATTCTCAGACACAACAGATTATAGATATATTTACAAAATATTATGCATAAAAGTTTGGCTCCACAAAAGGGGTGATAAGTTGTCTGACTGACATCCAGTTAACTCCAGATACTGGAATCAAATTAGATTATATTGAAAAAGAACTGCACAAACTGGATCCAAACAAAGCACAGGAAGGAGACAGAATTAGCAACAATGACCTGAGAACACTTCAGCAAGAACTTACAATACCATTATATCTATTATTCACTAGGGCATATAAATATGGGGAGATTCCTCAATACTGGAGACACGTGCTTATTAAGCATGTCTTTAATGGAAAAGAGAGTAGGACAAACCCAGAGTCATATAGACCCTTAAGTCTACTTCATGTTGTGGAAAAATAATGGAGAAGGTAATAAATTATTATCAGAAGTGGATAGATTGGGACTTCAAACCATATATCAGCATGCATATGTTGAAAACCAGAAATAGTCTCTCTTGTACCATGCAACAGAAATTCTAGATCCAAGATAAACCGGTAAGGAAACATAGGACAACCCAGCCATGTACCATTTAAAAAGGAAAATGAAAGTGAAAACAATTTTTTATAATTGACCCTACAAATGGAATCTGATAAGATTTTCCCATAAGTTAGAAAGTAGGACACAATTTCATTCTGTTCAAAACAGCAAAAAAAAAAAAAAAAGTAACAGTTAATTCTGCAGGAAAGCCTTGACATACCTGGAAAAAAGAAAGATGAATGATCATTTGAGGTGTTAGCCATATGCAAAATGTGCACTGAACTACACAAATGAAAGGAAAAATGTCTTCCTCAAAGGAAAATAACTTGCTCTTTACTAAGTAGTGATGGCCAGGATGTATCCAGTCATGCTGTTAGCACCCTTACAATATTTTTTGGCGCACAATTTTAACAGGGAGATGAGTCTGTAAGGCATGGGGCCCTTTTCAGATTTGAAAAGGAGCTTTAAGGCAGATGGAAAAAAATTCTTCAGGTGGGGGCATTATCATCCCTTAACTATAGATATAACCTATCTGAATGAGGGATGTATTATTTCAGAAACCCATTCAAAATAAAGATAGGAAAGCTATCCAAATACAGGGCTTTCTCACAAGCAAGGGAGTTAATTACAACAGGTATCTGGAGATTAGAAACAGAAATCTAAGAAGTCCTGGACTGCTTTTGGCAATTGTACAGAAGGCAGAAACTTTTATAATGGGGCCACTATCAGCAAGACTCTTGGATAAAGTACAACGTGTGTAGAGTTGGTGAAGATAGGTGAAGGCTGCCAGCATAGCCAGATAGAAAATTGCAGATAATTCTGTCATTTGTAAATATGAATGTAAACTACAGGCTTGTTGTCTTACATGGAAAAAAAACTGCTGTTAGATGTGGAACTGAAAAATGGGACAACAGTGCACTCTAGTGACCAAAGTAAAGTATGTGGTGACCCTTTGATGTAGACAGTGGTGCCAAAGAGTCTAGATGAAGAAATTCTTGCTATTGTTTTAACCAAGAGTTATATTGCTAGATTTAAACATGCAAATGTACTTTTATTGCTATGCTTCCTCACCAGCTGCAAGATAACAAAAGAAGATGTTAAGAATGTAAATGCAGTTTCTGTTAGCCTGGGAGCCCAGGAAGTGTGAAGAATGATGTAATGTGTAGCCTGGGAACCCCAGGAAAGTGTGAAGAATGATGTAATGTGAATCAGAACCCCAATTTCAATTTAAACAGAGAGAACCAGAGATTATTAAGCATTTTGTCCTGACCATCCAAATCACCAGCACTCTGCCTGTTTCTATATGTAAGTTATCTTAGAATTGTGTTTTCTTTTAAAAATAGTCAGAAACTAGAAAGATTAGACTATGTATTTTCTGTGATGTCAGAACTGTACTACTGAATTATTTTAAGTATCTTTCTGTGATCTCTGAGCTCTTGACTAGCACTGTCTAGTAAGAAGTATTGTCTTGTGTTCATATTATTATTAATTATTCTAAAACCTTTCAACTGTGGCTGTTTTGTGTAGAGATAATTTAAGCTCTAGAGTACATTGCATATTTATAGTGACTACTGTACCAAGTCACTCTAATAAACCTTGACTGTTTAGTTATACTACCAATTGGATAATAATATTGCATAGTAATAATTGGACACCCTTTTAAGGGCCTTTGAGTAGCTGATAAATATTAGCTGGGTGGTGGCAGGTGGTACTACCATATAGTCTGGGTAAAAGGGGCACAGCTGGAGAACCTGTGCCAGCCTTTCCCAGGAGTGTCTGTGTGGTTGTATAAGCTCTTATCTCAAAGTGTGTGTGTCAGCTACTTGGGCAGGGACACGAAGCACTGGTTGCAAAGAGAGGGTACTGGGGTTTTTAGCTTGCCCAGGTATGCTGAGATCTGGACCCTATATCTATGACAGTGGGAAGTCTTATTGGGGACCTGGAGAGCATGGGAGTGACCAGCCTTGGACTGTGACCTCTGTGTGCTCTTAAGGGAAATTGCACTTTACTGTGTGTATTTGTTAGCCTTTCTTCATATATGAGATGCCCTCTCTGTTTTTAGTGGTGAGGATTGAGGCTCCTTGATTGCTGGGCCAGGACATGGGCATCAAATATTAATTGTTTGGCAGAGGTGGGATATGCACACCACATATTAATTGGTTGGCAAATACTTGTAGTGGTGTGGGTAGAGTGAATCCCTGCAGCTTGTGTGCAGCGAGCTTTGAAGGTGTTTTGTACTCTAAATCAGCCATGCAGTAAATACTCAGAGTTCAGATCAGAATTGTTTTATATCTTTTGTTAGCTTAGTTAGTCAGGGTGAGCAGGCAGCATGTCAGCAGAGGAGTATGGAAAGCTGACAAGGAGCCATCTGGTGGAGATGTGCCAGGCTAGGGGACTGGTGCATGGAAACCTGACTAAGGCAGACCTGATTGCAGCCTTGGTTACAGCTGCATCAGAAAACAGCAACCAGGAGGACAATCAGACTGGCAGTGGAGATATGATACCCTCAAAGAATGAACAGCTCAACCTTTCTGCAGATGACTTAAAAATCCATCTGAAGCTAAACAGACTTGAGTTGGAGGCCAGGCATATGAAGATAGAAGCTGAGGAAAAGGAGAGGCAGAGGAAGCATGAGAGAGAAATGCTGACTCTCCGCCAGAGTCATGGCGGTAATGGGGAAGGGAGTAACTGGATCCCAGAAGCACAACATGTCAGTAAATTTCTTCCGCAGTTTAAAGACAGGGATATTTTTGATAGTTTCATTCATATGTTTGAGAGGGTATGCAAACAGTAAGTGTTGACCAAAGGCTCAAGTGCAGTTCCTGACCTTCTTACTCCATGGTAAAGCTGTAACTGTATTGTCTAAAATGTCTGACATTACATGTTTTGATTATTCTGCTGCAAAAAAATTGTCTATTAGAGTTTTTTAAGCTAACACCTGAAACGTATAGGAAAAAGTTTTATGAGCATAGGCAAGGAAGATGAAAGTGTGTGTGAATATGTTGCTGAACTGAGCACACATTTCCATAGGTGGGTGAGTGGATGTCAGGTCACCACATTTGAAGGGCTGGCAGACTTTTGGTGTGGGAACAAGCCCTTAGCACTTTGCCTGAGGACATGAGGATCTGGTTAGCTGATAGACAATGTGCTACTTCAGATGAGTTGGGGATGAAGGAGTCCTATACCTGGCAAGCAGGGCAGCCCTGTACAGGAATGGGACCCTCAGTACTGCTCATGCATCTAAAAGAACCCATGGTGGGCAGCACAGACTGCCCCAATAGAATCTTTCAGTAGCAGGGGAAGCCACTAGTCCAGGTACACTTCCAGGAGCTAGGGATACATGTTTTGAATGCAACCAGTGGGGCCATGTAGCATACAGGTGTCCATGGAGGCAATGTGGGGAACAAAAGGTGAGGGAGCCAGTAAATGGGAAAGACAAAATGCCAACAGTAGGTTGTCTTGAGACAACAGGGTACTAAACTATCATCCTACAGATGTCCTGAGAGGGAAGGATTTGGATGAGGCAGTACCATGTGCTTATGCAGTTTCAGGGTCAGGCTAGGAGACAAGCATGTGGGTCTGGTAGCCTGGGAGACAGACAGACTGCATACTTGCAGCCAAGACTGGTGAGGTGGTTACATCAGGGTGGGAGCAACTCTGTAGCAGTGAGACTGAATGTGACCCACAGCTGCTTGGGCATTACTGATGGTCCCTTGGACAGAGTGACTTCAAAGGTAGAGGTGAGTAGCAGTACCCAGGCTAACAGTGAGGCACCACTGTCAGAGAAACCAGACTTCCTGTGGAAGGGAGCTGGGAAGGGTTACAAGGAGAGTTGAGACAGGCTCAGCTCTCAGACCCTACATTGCAAGGCCTGAGGCAGGTAGCTAGGAGGCACCTGATCAAAAGGAAAAAGGAATCTGTATACTGGGACAAAGGGTTACTATACAGAGAGTGGGCCCCTCAGGGAGGACTAGAAGGTGAGAGAGTACAGCAGTTGATAGTGCCTGGAGCCTACCATCTGGTGCTTCTATCCATAGCCCATGATATTCCCTTTGCAGGTTGTATGGGCATAAAACATACAAAGAGGTGCATTATGCGGAATGTCTATTGGCCTGGAATTTCTGGAGATGTAACAGGGTACTGCAGGACCTGTGAGCAGTGCCAAAAGGTAGGCAAGGCAGGAAACAAGGTGAGAGCTCCTTTGATGCCTTTGCCTGTGATTGAGGAGCCATTTCAGAGGGTAGCTATGGATACAAAATCAATATTATATATATATTTACAAAATATTATGCATAAGAATTATCAACAATGACCTGAGAACACTTCAGCAAGAACTTACAATACCATTATATCTATTATTCACTAGGCATATAAATATGGGGAGATTCCTCAATACTGGGAAAATGAAAGTGAAAAAAATCTTTTATAATTGACCCTACAAATGGAATCTGATAAGATTTTCACATAAGTTAGAAAGTAGGACACAATTTCTTTCTGTTCAAAACAGCACAAAAAAAAAAAAAGTAACAGTTAATTCTGCAGGAAGGCCTTGACATACCTGAAAAAAAGAAAGATTAATGATCATTTGAGGTGTTAGCCATATGCAAAATGTGCACTGAACTATACAAATGAAAGTAAAAATGTCTTCCTCAAAGGAAAATAACTTGCTCTTTACTCAGTAGTGATGGCCAGGATGTATCCAGTCTTGCTGTTAGCACCCTTACAATAATTTTTGGCACACAATTTTAACAGGGAGATGAGTCTGTAAGGTATGGGGACCTTTTCAGATTTGAAAAGGAGCTTTAAGGCAGATGGAAAAAAATTCTTCAGCTGGGGGCATTATCATCCCTTAACTATAGATATAACCTATCTGAATGAGGGATGTATTATTTCAGAAACCCATTCAAAATAAAGATAGGAAAGCTATCCAAATACAGGGCTTTCTCACAAGCAAGGGAGTTAATTACAACAGGTATCTGGAGAATAGAAACAGAAATCTAAGAAGTTCTGGGCTGCTTTTGACAATTGTACAGAAGGCAGAAACTTTTATAATGGGGCCACTATCAGCAAGACTCTTGGATAAAGTACAATGTGTGTAGAGTTGGTGAAGATAGGTGAAGGCTGCTAGCATAGCCAGATAGAAATTTGCAGATAATTCTGTCATTTGTAAATATGAATGTAAACTACAGGCTTGTTGTCTTACATGGAAAAAAAACTGCTGTTAGATGTGGAAATGAAAAATGGGACAACAGTGCACTCTACTGACCAAAGTAAAGTATGTGGTGACCCGTTGATGTAGACAGTGGTGCCAAAGAGTCTAGATGAAGAAATTCTTGCTATTGTTTTAACCAAGAGTTACATTGCTAGATTTAAACATGCAAATGTACTTTTATTGCTATGCTTCCTCACCAGCTGCAAGATAACAAAAGAAGATGTTAAGAATGTAAATGCAGTTTCTGTTAGCCTGGGAGCCCAGGGAAGTGTGAAGAATGATGTAATGTGTAGCCTGGGAACCCCAGGAAAGTGTGAAGAATGATGTAATGTGAATCAGAACCCCAATTTCAATTTAAACAGAGAGAACCAGAGATTATTAAGCATTTTTGTCCTGACCATCCAAATCACCAGCACTCTGCCTGTTTTCTATATGTAAGTTATCTTAGAATTGTGTTTTCTTTTAAAAATAGTCAGAAACTAGAAAGATTAGACTATGTATTTTCTGTGATGTCAGAACTGTACTACTGAATTATTTTAAGTATCTTTCTGTGATCTCTGAGCTCTTGACTAGCACTGTCTAGTAAGAAGTATTGTCTTGTGTTTTTATTATTATTAAATATTCTAAAACCTTTCAACTGTGGCTGTTTTGTGTAGAGATAATTTAAGCTCTAGAGTACATTGCATATTTATAGTGACTACTGTACCAAGTCACTCTAATAAACCTTGACTGTTTAGTTATACTACCAATTGGATAATAATATTGCATAGTAATAATTGGACACCCTTTTAAGGGCCTTTGAGTAGCTGATAAATATTAGCTGGGTGGTGGCAGGTGGTACTACCATATAGTCTGGGTAAAAGGGGCACAGCTGGAGAACCTGTGCCAGCCTTTCCCAGGAGTGTCTGTGTGGTTGTATAAGCTCTTATCTCAAAGTGTGTGTGTCAGCTACTTGGGCAGGGACACGAAGCACTGGTTGCAAGAGAGGGTACTGGGGTTTTTAGCTTGCCCAGGTATGCTGAGATCTGGACCCTATATCTATGACAGTGGGAAGTCTTATTGGGGACCTGGAGAGCATGGGAGTGACCAGCCTTGGACTGTGACCTCTGTGTGCTCTTAAGGGAAATTGCACTTTACTGTGTGTATTTGTTAGCCTTTCTTCATATATGAGATGCCCTCTCTGTTTTTAGTGGTGAGGATTGAGGCTCCTTGATTGCTGGGCCAGGACATGGGCATCAAATATTAATTGTTTGGCAGAGGTGGGATATGCACACCACATATTAATTGGTTGGCAAATACTTGTAGTGGTGTGGGTAGAGTGAATCCCTGCAGCTTGTGTGCAGCGAGCTTTGAAGGTGTTTTGTACTCTAAATCAGCCATGCAGTAAATACTCAGAGTTCAGATCAGAATTGTTTTATATCTTTTGTTAGCTTAGTTAGTCAGGGTGAGCAGGCAGCATGTCAGCAGAGGAGTATGGAAAGCTGACAAGGAGCCATCTGGTGGAGATGTGCCAGGCTAGGGGGACTGGTGCATGGAAACCTGACTAAGACAGACCTGATTGCAGCCTTGGTTACAGCTGCATCAGAAAACAGCATCCAGGAGGACAATCAGACTGGCAGTGGAGATATGATACCCTCAAAGAATGAACAGCTCAACCTTTCTGCAGATGACTTAAAAATCCATCTGAAGCTAAACAGACTTGAGTTGGAGGCCAGGCATATGAAGATAGAAGCTGAGGAAAAGGAGAGGCAGAGGAAGCATGAGAGAGAAATGCTGACTCTCCGCCAGAGTCATGGCGGTAATGGGGAAGGGAGTAACTGGATCCCAGAAGCACAACATGTCAGTAAATTTCTTCCGCAGTTTAAAGACAGGGATATTTTTGATAGTTTCATTCATATGTTTGAGAGGGTATGCAAACAGTAAGTGTTGACCAAAGGCTCAGAGTACGGTTCCTGACCTTCTTACTCCATGGTAAAGCTGTAACTGTATTGTCTAAAATGTCTGACATTACATGTTTTGATTATTCTGCTGCAAAAAAATTGTCTATTAGAGTTTTTTAAGCTAACACCTGAAACGTATAGGAAAAAGTTTTATGAGCATAGACGCAAGGAAGATGAAAGTGTGTGTGAATATGTTGCTGAACTGAGCACTCATTTCCATAGGTGGGTGAGTGGATGTCAGGTCACCACATTTGAAGGGCTGGCAGACTTTTGGTGTGGGAACAAGCCCTTAGCACTTTGCCTGAGGACATGAGGATCTGGTTAGCTGATAGACAATGTGCTACTTCAGATGAGTTGGGGATGAAGGGAGTCCTATACCTGGCAAGCAGGGCAGCCCTGTACAGGAATGGGACCCTCAGTACTGCTCATGCATCTAAAAGAACCCATGGTGGGCAGCACAGACTGCCCCAATAGAATCTTTCAGTAGCATGGGAAGCCACTAGTCCAGGTACACTTCCAGGAGCTAGGGATACATGTTTTGAATGCAACCAGTGGGGCCATGTAGCATACAGGTGTCCATGGAGGCAATGTGGGGAACAAAAGGTGAGGGAGCCAGTAAATGGGAAAGACAAAATGCCAACAGTAGGTTGTCTTGAGACAACAGGGGTACTAAACTATCATCCTACAGATGTCCTGAGAGGGAAGGATTTGGATGAGGCAGTACCATGTGCTTATGCAGTTTCACGGGGTCAGGCTAGGAGACAAGCATGTGGGTCTGGTAGCCTGGGGGAGACCCAGACAGACTGCATACTTGCAGCCAAGACTGGTGAGGTGGTTACATCAGGGTGGGAGCAACTCTGTAGCAGTGAGACTGAATGTGACCCACAGCTGCTTGGGCGTACTGATGGTCCCTTGGACAGAGTGACTTCAAAGGTAGAGGTGAGTAGCAGTACCCAGGCTAACAGTGAGGCACCACTGTCAGAGGAAACCAGACTTCCTGTGGAAGGGGAGCTGGGAAGGGTTACAAGGAGAGAGTTGAGACAGGCTCAGCTCTCAGACCCTACATTGCAAGGCCTGAGGCAGGTAGCTAGGGAGGCACCTGATTCAAAAGGAAAAAGGGAATCTGTATACTGGGACAAAGGGTTACTATACAGAGAGTGGGCCCCTCAGGGAGGACTAGAAGGTGAGAGAGTACAGCAGTTGATAGTGCCTGGAGCCTACCATCTGGTGCTTCTATCCATAGCCCATGATATTCCCTTTGCAGGTTGTATGGGCATAAAACATACAAAGAGGTGCATTATGCGGAATGTCTATTGGCCTGGAATTTCTGGAGATGTAACAGGGTACTGCAGGACCTGTGAGCAGTGCCAAAAGGTAGGCAAGGCAGGAAACAAGGTGAGAGCTCCTTTGATGCCTTTGCCTGTGATTGAGGAGCCATTTCAGAGGGTAGCTATGGATATTATGGGTCCTCTGAGTATCCCAAGTTCCACAGGGAAAAAGTATATCCTAGTGGTAGTGGATTATGCTACACGATACCCTGAGGAAGTGGCTTTGTCCTTGATTGAGGCAGAGAAGGTGGCAAATGCTTTGTTAGAGATTTTCACCAGGGTAGGTTTCCCAAAAGAAATACTGACTGACAGAGGTGCAAATTTCATGTCAGACCTGCTGGCTTGTCTGTGGAAGTCCTGTGGGGGTGAAGCACATGAAGACCATGCCCTACCATCCCCAGACTAATGGTCTTGTTGAGAGGTTAAACTCTACAATCAAGTACATGCTATGGGCATTTGCAGATCAGTTTAAGAGGTAGTGGGACACATATCTGCCACATCTGTTGTTGGCTTACAGAGAAGTTCAATAAAGAAACACAACACGTTGGATAAAAGGAACTTTATCAGAATAGAAAAGCTTTCGGGTGAAACCCTTCCTCAATACTGAAACAAATACATTGAAAACATCACTTGTTTTAAATAAGAGCCCACAAGTCACATGATAGCAGCCCATATCATGTGACCAAAACACAAAATCAATACTATATATATAAAAAATACATCTAAATACACATATTATTTAATATGTTGCAACTTCATTAAAATAGGCTTAAGACTTATAGCAGAGTTTAGGCCAGGTGGACGATCTGCTGCTAATCGTAGTATCCACTCATACTCTCTAGTCTCAAGGATGTTATTAATATCCCCACCCCTAACAGAAGATATAACAGTGTCTATAACTCTAAACCTAAACTTATGTTCAACCCCACAAAGTTGTGTATGCTTAAATAAAGCATTATTTACATTTTCCCTCCTAATCTCAGATTTGTGTTCAATTATCCTATCCTTTAACTTGCGTGTAGTCTTACCCACATAGAATGAAGAACACTTTATACAAGTAGCCATATACACAACATTAACCATATTACAGTCTGCCATAACATTAAACTTGTAATTTCTATTAGTAGTAGGGTGAATATAGAAAGAAGAAGTGGAAATATCAACAATATCTACGCAACAAGAACAATTCAAACACTTAGAAGTACCAAAGCGAGTCAGTCCAAATAAATTCATACTTGCACCAGTTTTAGATTTACACTTAAAATCCTTGTAACATAACCTACTCTTAATTGTTCTCTTATTTCTATAAGAGAAATAGGGTTTGCTACCCAGTAGCCTACAAATCTCAGGAGATGCAGTCAGTACCGACCAATACTTGTATATAATGTGCTTAATAGAAGAGACTCTGTTGCCAAAAGTGGTCACATACCTAACTGTATTGTCCCTACACGGTTTATCAAGTGGTTCAGAAATTAAAATATTATCAAACTCACCAACTTTTTTAAAAAATGGTGGGTATAAGGTAGTCCTATTATGTATAACATAGGCCTTCAACTCTGCTAATAATTTACTATCATAGTCACATGTTAAAAATTCATTATACATTTCATCTAATTGTGCAAAAAAACATGAGTCATTAGTATTGAGTCTACTTACTCTAGCAAATTGTGCCTTAACCACACCTTTAAAAACATGAGGAGCGTGCATACTATCATGATGTATATATCTATTTGTGTGCACATCCTTTTTAAAGATAGTAGTGTGTAACAATTCATCCTTTAATCTAACCTTTACATCAAGAAATAACGCTTCATTTTCAGATATAGTTGTTTTAAAAGTTAGAAAAGAGGTAGTTGCATTTATATATGATACAAATTGCTCTAAACCTTCTAATGAGCCCTTCCAAATCATAAAACAATTATCAACAAATCTCTGATAAAAACAAATATTACTATTCAAAAAATTATAACCATTATGTATATGCTGTAATTCCCATTGATGTAAGACCAAATTTGCATACGTGTTAGCAACAGGTGTCCCCATAGCAACACCATTAAGTTGCAAATATAACTGTTGATTAAAAACAAAAATATTATTGCTCAAAACCAGCTCTAATAAGGAGCAAATGTTTTGAACAAAATTAACAGACAATGTTCCCTGCATTGTCAAAAATTCTCTAATAGATTCAACTCCATACTTATTTGGTATAACAGTAAAAAGGGATACAATATCCATAGTTACAAACAAGTATTCTCCTGTATTAATATTATTATCATGTAAACTGTTATACCAAATAGATAATTTATTAAAAAAATTGCCAGTATCCTTCAATATATTACCACATTTAACTAAAAAAGGGTATAGCTGTTTTTGCAAATACACTGATATTGGCTCTGTAACCCACCCATTACCAGAGACTATGGGTCTCATCGGTGGGGTTGAACATAAGTTTAGGTTTAGAGTTATAGACACTGTTATATCTTCTGTTAGGGGTGGGGATATTAATAACATCCTTGAGACTAGAGAGTATGAGTGGATACTACGATTAGCAGCAGATCGTCCACCTGGCCTAAACTCTGCTATAAGTCTTAAACCTATTTTAATGAAGTTGCAACGTATTAAATTATGATATGTGTATTTAGATGTATTTTGTATATATATAGTATTGATTTTGTGTTTTGGTCACATGATATGGGCTGCTATCATGTGACTTGTGGGCTCTTATTTAAAACAAGTGATGTTTTGAATCAGTATTGAGGAAGGGTTTCACCCGAAAGCTTTGCTATTCTGATAAAGTTCCTTTTATCCAACGTGTTGTGTTTCTTTATTGGATTTCTTTTGATTCAGCGCCTGTTTCCTTCAAGCTTACAGAGAAGTTCCCCTGGAATCCACAGATTTTTCACCCTTTGAGTTGCTGTATGGGCATAGGGTGAGGGGACCTCTAGATTTAATTTGAGATGAGTGGGAAGGTGAGTGCGAGTCTCACAAGGAGTCTGTTGTGGCATACCTTCTAACCTCAGGACAAGGCTCAGGGAACTCATGGGCTTGGCCCAGGAGAACCTGGCAGAAGCCCAACAGAAAAAGGTGTGGTATGACAGGAATGCTCGAGCTAGAGTGTATGCTGTGGGGCAGCAGGTAATGGTTTTCATTCCTGTCAGACGCAACAAGCTGCAAGTAGCTTGGGAGGGACCCTATAAGGTGGTAAAAAAAGTAAGTGATGTTAATAACATGGTGAAACTGCTAGGCAGAAGGTAGGGGTGCAAATTGTACCATGTTAACATGATGAAACTTTACCATAATAGGGAGGCCCTTGTGCTGAGCATTTGCAGTGGAGTGCAGGAGGAGTCTGAGGGAGATCTGGTGACTGATCTCCTCTGTGAGACTTGGGCTGACACCTCAGTGGAAGGGGTAGCAATGTCCCAGCAGCTATCTCCTACTCAGGTTTGAGAAATCTGAGCAGTGTTGCAGGAATTTGGGGACATGTTCACTGGGAAACCAGGGTGCACCCACCTGGGGCAGCACCAGGTGGACACAGGACCCCAAAGGCCTATTAGGCAGGCCCCTTATAGAGTACCTGAGAGAGTCAAACAGTCTCTGAGGGAGGAGGTACAGGTGATGTTGGAACTAGGGGTGATTCAAGAGTCCAACAGTCCCTGGGCCTCCCCAGTGGTGCTGGTGCCAAAGAAGGATGGCAGTACCAGGTTCTGTGTGGACTACAGGAAATTAAATAGTCAGACAGAGTCAGATGCTTACCCCATGTCTAGGACAGATTAGGCCCCAGAGCAGCTGGGTGGGACTAAGTATCTCTCAACCATTGATCTTACCAAGGGTTACTGGCAGGTGCCTATGACTCCCAGTGCTAGAGAGAAGTCAGCCTTTGTGACTCCTTTTGTCTTGTATGAGTTCACAAAGATGCCCTTTGGGATGAAGAATGCCCCAGCAACTTTCCAGAGGCTGGTAGATCATATCCTAGCAGGAACAGGAGGGTTTGCCCTTGCTTACCTAGATGATATTGCCATCTACAGCCATTCCCGGCCAGAATACCTTCAGAATGTCAGGGAGGTGTTGGGCAGACTGCAGAGGGCAGGGTTGACCATTAAGCCGAGCAAATGTCAGGTGGTTATGGCAGAGGTCTCTTACCTAGGACATAGAGTGGGGAGTGTTAAGATAAGGCCAGAACCTGCCAAAGGGGAAGCCATTCAGGCATAGCCTGCACCTGTTACTAAAAAGCAGGTGAGGGCATTTTTAGTGACAGCAGGGTACTACAGAAAGTTCGTCCCCAGTTATAATACCATAGCTGCTCCTCTCACAGACCTGACAAGGAAGAACAGGACAGATAAGGCAGTGTGGACCCCAGCATGTAAGCAGGCATTCCAGAAGCTTAAAGAAGCTTTGGGAGGACCCCCTGTGTTAGTCAGTCCAGATTGCAGCAAAGAATTTGTTGTGCAGGTGGATGCTTCAAACCATGCGGTGGGGCTTTACTTAGCCAGATTTCTTCAGAGGGGTAAGAGCACCCAATGGTTTATCTCCGTCATAGGCTCCAACCCAGGGAGGAATGCTATGCAACTGTAGAAAAGGAATGTTTAGCCATAGTGTGGGCACTGCAGCCTTATCTGTATGGAAAAAAATTCACTGTAATGACAGATCACAACCCCCTAACAGGGTTAAACAGAACCATCCAGCAAAACGCCAAGTTGCTAAGGTGGACCCTGGGGTTGCAAGTATATGATACGTCAGTGCAGCAGGCATTGGGAGTAGCAATGCCAATGCAGATGGACTCTCAAGACAAGGAATGGGTTAAGGTATACTCAGATAGATCTAACCCTCTCAAGCAGCGTTTCTCAAGGGTCACTTGAAAAACTAGCTTGAGTTCTCCGGAGGGGGGATATGTGAAGAGTGGGTGAAGATAGGTGAAGGCTGCCACCCTAGCCAGACAGACTTTTGCAGATAATTCTGTCATTTGTAAATATGAATGTAAACTACAGGCTTGTTGTCTTAAATGGAAAAAAACTGCAGTTAGATGTGGAACTGAAAAAAATGTGACAACAGCGCACTCTACTAACCAAAGTAAAGCATGTGTTGACCCTTTGATATAGACAGTGGTGTCAAAGAGTCTAGATAAGGAATTAACAAAGAGTTAAACTGCTAGATTTAAACATGCAAATGTATTTTTATTGTTCTGCTTCCTGACCAGCTGCAAGATAACAAAAGGAGATGTTAAGAATATAAATGCAGTTTCTGTTAGCCTGGGGACCCAGGGAAGTGTGAAGAATGATGTAATGTGTAGCATGGGAACCCCAGGAAAGTGTGAAGAATGATGTAATGCGAATCAGAACTGCAATTTCAGTTTAAACAGAGAGAACCAGAGATTATTAAGCATTTTTGTCTTGACCATCCAACTCATCAGCACTCTGCCTGTTTTCTATATGTAAGTTATTTTAAACTTGTGTTTTCTTTTAGAAATAGCTGGAAACTAGAAAGATTAGACTAAGTGTTTTTATTCTGTGATGTCAGAACTGTACTACTGAATTATTTTAAGTATTTCTCTGTGATCTCTGAGCTCTTGACTAGCACTGTATAGTAAGAAGTATTGTCTTGTGTTTTTATTATTTATTATTAAATATTTTGAAACCTTTCAACTGTGGCTGTTTTGTGTAGAGATAATTTAAGCTCTAGAGTACATTGCATATTTATAGCGATTACTGTACCAAGTCACTCTGAAAAGCCTTGACTGTTTAGTTATACTACCAATTGGATAATAATATTGCACAGTAATAATTGGATATGCTTTTAAGGGCCTTTGAGTAGGATAAATATTAACTGGGTGGTGGCAGGCAGTACTACCGTATAGTCTGGGTAATAGGGGCACAGCTGGAGAACCTGTACCAGCCTTTCCCAGGAGTGTCTGTGTGGTTGTATAAATTCTTATCTCAAAGTGTGTGTGTGTCAGCTACTTTGGGAGGGACACGAAGCACTGGTTGGACAGAGAGGGTGCTGGAGGTTTTAGCTTGTCCAGCTAGACTGAGATCTGGACCCTATAGCTGTGCCATTGGGGAGTCTTATTGGGAACCTGGAGAGCAAGGGAGCAACCAGCCCTGAACCGACTGTGATCTCTGTGTGCTCTTAAGGGAAATTGTACTTTACTGTGTGTATTTGTTATCTTTGAGGCTCCTTGATTGCTGGGCCAGGGCATGGGCATCATGCAAAGTATAACTTGTAAAACAGTCTGCAGCCTCATGTACATATCATTGCAGCCAGCTTGAATGTAGATATCATCACAGCTAGCTTGAAGGATGGCATCTCCTATGGTATAAGGAAAAGGTAGCCCACAAAACCCACAAAAACTTGCAGGCTAAAAAGAGCCATAGTAATGACAAAGTTGACTGTTAAGGATAAGGAAGAAAATAGATATTGCTTCTTTTACACACACAAGAAAACATAATTAGAAAGAGGACATTTATTGAGTAAGGCAGAAATTAGAGGAAAGAAAAATACTTGCACAAGAATAACTGCCTAAAGCTGTAAACAAAAATGTTTGTTCCTAGACAGAACAGATAAAAAATACTATATAGACAAAGAAACACTGGGTTACTTGAAAAAAAGAAGTGGCAGAGGAAACGAGAAAATGTTTTGTTGTTTGTCTTTTGGCTTTTCCCGGTTAGGGGTCGCCACAATGGAACTCTGGTCCGCTAATGATTGGCAGTTGGTTTTTATGGTGCCAAGTTGCCAGCCCGACGCCCAACCTTCAATGAAGGCACGCCCATTCAACACATGTCTTTTGAACCCCCACTCGACCGTGAGGAGGGCATGCAGTCTCCACACAGAAGGCACTCCCAACCCAAGCCGAGAATTGAATGGGAGAACCTATTGCTGTGAGGCAACAATGCTACCGCTGCACCACTGTGGAAGTATAAGGAAGTGAGAAAATGTACAGAACAAAAAACAGAGGTTTTTGAACGGTGTAAAAAAGAAACTTTGGCATAGGAAAGGAAAACAAAAAAATCTGATATGGTTGGTGCCATATACATGCAAAGAAGGAAGCCAAACCAATCAATAGAAAAAATGCAGCTTCAAAGATATTTGAAGAGAAATACATGCAAAGGCACCAGGATATGGAAAATATCATAGTACAAAAAAAAATAACATTACAGAGAGGACTGTACAAAAGAGATTAGTGAGATAAAAACTGAAGTGATGGATTTTCTGTGAACTGGAGAGTTTAGTGTGGAGACTCCAACACAGGTAGTATTGCAACATGATGAAACAAGGAATCCCCAGATTAAGGAGCAGCAAGGGGAGCAGGAGGCATTGCAAAAAGATTTGCCATATGGTGATGCCACAGAGCCTTCTGTAGGGGACCTGTGTGAAAGTCCAGTAAGTTGTATAGCAAGAAAAGAGATAGGAAATAGTGGCAAACCTGCCACAGATAATGTTGTGGTATGATGGAAAAGTGGGTCCACATATGAAGGAGCAACAGATGAAGCAGAATGCCTTTGAAGAGGACATGTCACAGGATGATGTTCTGGAATTTTTTAGAAGACACTGAAGAAACAAACAGAAAAAAAGATGTTCTCAGTCCAGAAAAAAATATTAACGGGAAGATCTGCATGACTTAATAGAGATGGATATACATATTAAGACTGATGAAAGAAACATATTATAGAAAGCAAGTTATACCAATTAAGTTAAAATATTAGTAAAACATATGAATATAGTAAACAGGACTAGTAGGTGAAATTCATGTGATATAAAAAATAAATAGGACATACTACACTAATAATGGCTAAAGTGTTATCACAAAAATATAGAATAACAAGGGAAAGCACTGGAACAATCAGAAGCCACCATGGGAATGTCAAATAGAAAAAAAAACTATAAAGCAACTAAGACAAGAAGTATCACTGTTGGTAGAATGCAGAAAAGGTAACAGATTATCAAGAATCCTCAGAAAGATAGATGTATTAAAATCATCATACAACATCAAAACAGATCATGATTTATCATACATTATTTCTAATAATCTAAAAATAGCACAATCAGTAAAATAAAAAAGGCATGCAGGTAAATACAAAGGAAAAATATAAAATAAGCAACTTTAAATTTAAATTTTTAAAAAGATTTTATAAAGAATTAGGAAATAAAGCAAAATGAATAGAAACACCATCAAAAAAGAAGAAATAGGTATGGTTTGTAGAGGTATTTATAAAGAGCCAATTAAACATAACAAATATACCAAATGGACATAAGAAGTAACAGAAGCAGGAGCTTTAATGTAGCTGTTATGAAATGGGATGAAGTGACAGCCAGAGAAATTGAGATAATATTAGAAGCTCCTAAATGGATAGCAGTACCTATCTTCTGGCTAAAGTTATTAACATCTTTATGTAAAGATTCACCTTAAACAAGGATTGCTTATATGAATATCCTGAAAAGACACTGTCTTGGTTAACAACAGGAAAAATTATACTCCTCCTTAAGAGTGAACCCGCATGCCATCCTAAGAAATACAGATCAATAACTTGCCTTTTGACAATATATAAAGTACATACTGGAACTGATGCAGATAGAGTTTATAATCATTTAGAAAAAATCAAATATGGTAAAAGGAAACAAAAGAAAGTCATATGGAGCAAAGCATCATTAGTTTCTAAACAAAACCTTTATAAAGTATTGTAATCTAAAGTATCAAGTGGATAGATTACAAAAGCATTTGACAGCATCCCACATTTTTGGATAAAGTAATGCTCACAGAGGTATAAGACACACCCTACTCTGATCAATTGCATTGCAGTGACTATTGCACGGTGGCAAACCATTTTGCAGCTAAGCCATAACAAAGGGTACATTTTATTCCAGGGATAAAAATTGAAAGGGGAGGGTATTTCAGGGTGGTTCTTTGTCACAGCTGTTATTTTGTCTTTCCCCTAACACATTAAGCTGATTATTTAACAGGTTAGCCTATGGTTATAGATTTATAACTAAAAGGATCACAGGCCTAATCTCCCTGAGCTGTGAAGAGAGTTGGAAAGCTTTATCTCTTTAATCAGTGTCTTATAAAT
Organism: Protopterus annectens; assembly: GCF_019279795.1. Taxonomy (NCBI): domain Eukaryota; kingdom Metazoa; phylum Chordata; order Ceratodontiformes; family Protopteridae; genus Protopterus; species Protopterus annectens. Next base: position 1,142,058,829 of record NC_056730.1, read on the forward strand.
ATTTGACAGGAGATCTCAGCCTTAATTCCTGCTATATTAGAGACCCTGTTTTCATAGACCTCTTGTATTCCTGCAAGTCCAATGACTTAATCAGTACTAGAGCCAATGACCTAAATCTTCAGAAACAGATATATAAAACACAGTAGATGGACAGGTTTGAAAAGTAGTGTCTCCTAAACCTCTGAAATCTATCCATCAATCCACAATCTATTTTTCCCATTTGTGCACCTGGGGTCAGGGTGTCACTTCAACAGTGACAATCATCTAGAATAAACGGTTGACACCACTGGGTGGCTAGACCTGCAGCAGTCCTAAATCTCTGAAATAAACAACCTAAGTCTTCTCAAACAGATAAATAAAACACAGTGGAAGGTTTATAACCCACAGCCTACCAAACAGCTGGAATAAACTTCCCCAGCATGTTAAACAATGTTACTGGCTTACTTTAAACCCAGCCTAGATGACTGGATGGATATTCATAAATTTATCTTTTTTCAATAAATTCAGGATTTATTGAAAAAAGATAGTGTGGCTTAAAGGATACTACTGTGAGGTGTAAATGGTCATAAGACTTAATGCCCTTGAAATGTGTACAAAATCTACAAATATACCTCTACTTAACCTAGAAAAGGTGTGTGTGTGTGTGTGTGGGGGTAGCAATCACAAAACATTCTCATAAAAGTACATGAATCAAATAAAGCTCAAAGAATAGTGGGAGTCTTTAGGTACACAAATCTGGATAATTACATAGAGAGACAACAAAAGATATATCAACATGCCTCTATGGCAGTCTGCAAGAGCAAAATCAGTAGAAGGAAGGTAGTTACACAGTAAATCATGCAGTCTGAAATTGTTACAAAGCAGGGAGCAGAACTATCATTGCAGTGGCAACTTCTCGGTGATGTGTCAGAATTCTACATACGTTTTATGATGAACAATTAAAGCTAATCATGTGTACATTAATCAAAGGTCTGGGAAGCTGAGGGGTATCGATGTGAGTATTTTCGTGAGAAGTTTTTTTTTTTTTGTTATTGAGAAAAGAAAGTTGACAAAGGAAGTCATGGAAGTAAGAGGTGGGTAAGAGGGTAAGGGTAGGTCACAGCAGGAGTCAGACATGACTGGCAAGGTTAGGGGGAACACAATGGTAAAGGAGAAATCAGACAAACAGATGGCAGACAATAGCAAGGGAAGGACTGTATAAAATACAGGGGTTGACATAGACACAAAAGGGGTCTGGCTTTGGGGATAGGATTAGGTGTTCAGAGTTGCAGTCTCTGTTAGCTTCAGCACAGTGGGAGATTACTCTTCATCCTATGAGCTGTCACTACTGGGCCCTGCCTCAGGAACTGAAGACAATGCTGGACAGGGACATGACTCAAAGAGTTACTGGAGCATGGTCTCTATATGGCTAATGTGGATAACAAACCTCCTGTCTAGCATGTCCCCCACAAGCTCTGCCACCTCCTGATAAGTGGGAAAAGTGTCACCTCCACTTGTACTGCTATGGCTATCTGATACAGGTAGTGCAGGTAGGGCCAGAGTTGTGGAGGCAACTTTTGCAGGCAAGGATCCAGATGTGCTGGTTGCCTCTTGTGGTTGTGATGGTGGCGGCTCTGCTGCTGCCACCCATACAGAGATGATAGGCCATGATGGTGTGGTCAGTCCAGGTTACTGTGCTGCTATATATAGTAGTAACAGAAATGAAAAGACAGAAAAAAATAAAAAATAAACATATACAAGAGAAAGGATGCCAACAAAGACAGCTGGGAAAAATAAACATACAAAAACAATGTAATTGCATTCTGAACTATGTTCATACTCATAAGACAGCACATGAAAATATGCTTTTAATAACAGGACCTTGAAACTGTTTGCCTGTGTAATTATATTTAGGACTGTGAGGACCTACAAAGAAAGCCATCATCATATGCATTCCAGCATAAGAGCATGATAACTGTTGGAGAAATTTGTTAGGACAGCATATCTACGTTTATGTCCAGTGATGCTATTACAGTTTTGATATATACATATACATGAGAAACATACAGACCACACAATAAAAATGTTAAGCACAGGTGATGCATACTGAACAGATGCATGTGCTATATATTGTGAAGTGCACAGCCAACTAGTAATTATGGCTAAAACATATATGGACCTTTTAGTGGTGCAATGATATTACTGGGATTACACATGCAAAATTATGCCATGACAAATGCATATATATTTAAGTGGGGGGCAGTGAACTCACAATCATCATAACGATCTTAGTTCACGTAGATTTAACATGATGAGCTAGTTCTCCTGCTATACAGAAGGTGGCATGCCGAAGCAAATGTTGAATATCATGCACTCATACTAATTCCAGTAAGGTATACCAGTACTGGCAGATGTTCTTCTGCTGTATAAATGATATATGCCATTATTTTTAATTGCTAAACCTGCCACTATGCAAACAGACACATTCACAACAGAAGCTATTCTTAATAATCTGATTCCAGGTTAATATTCCACTGAATCGTCACCAATAATGTGACATCCAGTTAATGTCCCACTGGACTGCCACCAATAATGTGACATCCCCACTTAAAACCTGGGTCAGTAATTAAGGAGCCTCAATCCTCACTACTGACTCCAGTGTGGGAGCACCACAGAAAACAGCAGTGCACAGAGCACACAAGTAAAATTCCACAATTTCCCTTAAGAGCACAACAGGAGCATGCTCTATTTCCTGGGACTGGACTAGATACCTATGTTGACCCTAAATGTAATCCCTTATTATACACTTCAGAGCAGTGTGCTCCAGTTTAAGACCTCTGACTCACTCACACTCAAAATAAATTCAAATCTTACACAGTCAAACACTTATGGGAAGCCTGACACAGATTTCCTGCTGTGTCCCCTCCCCAATACAAATGGTAAATGCTGCTACCAGAGTCAGACAGGTTTACATGCCCTTCAAATGGTGATCAATTATTAAAAATTAAATACCAAAATAAATTATAGCTATGCCCAGAAGCAGTTAGGCATTCAATGTGACCTTTGGAGTATTAAACAGGCATAAGCACTCTAAAGAATACACTGAGTGTCCAGCCACACTATAAAGTAATGAAAATATTTAATAATAAGTAAAATGTCTAAAATAATGTAAATCAATAATTTTCAATAAACACCAGAATTCAATCACCAGAAATATAAAATTAAACTATAGGATAGAAGTCTATTGTTTTAGAAAAACTCTATCTAAAAAAACTAAGCTTTCCTAATCTAACTAGAAAATACCGCCCCTGATCTAATTTAAAAGATAACAGCAAGGCAAAGGCAGGCTTAAAGTTTTTGGTGAGTCTTTTTTCTTGGGTATCCACTGCATAGCACTGTAACCGACTACAACTCTTAACTAACTGCCCTTCAACTGACTTCAGCAGTCTCTTTTATAGTCCAGTTTAACAGTCTAAGCTGTCTTATTTTAAATATAGCAATCAGCTGTTTGAAAATGTTCTTTTTCCTGTCAATTATCTGTTCAAATAATCACCTAGCAGCCAGGAACATTCTAATGAAATCACCTACTGATCAGCTGATTCTCCACAGTTTGTACTTCAGAATCTCCCTCACAAACGTGCAATTAGAAATGTATCAAAACACTGACAGATTCTTTAAACAATTTCTATAAATAGGGAAGTGCTCAACATTTTAAAAACATATTTACATTTTCAGAATTAGACATGCTGGTGCAATACAAGTTAATCTGAGAAGATATAAAAAATCTCCTGCCAGACATGCTAACACAGATGACAGTGTTTTTATTTTCTTCACATTACCCTAGTGCTCTTTTAGCTGCTTCTGTCTGTTTTTATGCATCTCCATGTTCCTTTCAATCTCTGTAGTGGCTAGAGACAAAGAAAGAGCAGAGTAAAAAGGTACTGTATATGGTGTCATGCACTGTTAGGATTTTTGGATAGTTAAATTATGTTATACATACAATGCTGAGGTGGTAGCTGGGACTTAATTATGTTCCTCCACTGGCCAAGGACATGAGACTTGTGATGACTTAAGTCACTGTAGTAGCGACAGCACTGTTCCCCCACATGTGGAATGCTGGCAACACATAGGTGACAACCTAGGAAAGACTATTCCAGGCATCAGCCCTATAGTCTGGCCTGGCATAGCCCTCCTGCAGGAACCTGTAGCTTTAATACTTATAGAGGATGTCAGGTAAAAACTTGGATTTTTCCTTACCCAACCTCTGTGCTCTAAAAGGAGCAGTACCCTCAGCTTCTATAGCCATACTAGTCTCATCTTCAAAGATCTCATGAAAAATGTCAGCCACTTGGTGCCCAAACCAGGTGTTGTCATATGTCCCATCCCGGAACCATAATAGTACAGTACCTATATTTTATTACATTGGCATATATTCCATTGTAACATCAGTTGGGGATTTGTCTACACCCAGAAGTGGTCATCCACATGGTCATGGTCATCATCAAGTTAGAGCATCCTCCAGCAGACATCAGTCATAGTCGGGTAATACACCAACATCTACCCAAGGTCATGGGACAGTTGGTGTAACTCTTTGGCATAGCCAGCTGTCATGGCTGGGACTGTGCACAGGACACTGACCTTGGGTTGCTTATCTCAGATGCACAGTAGCAACAACCTATGCATGGGTAAGCACAGTCTGGTGTTTTTGCATACATCATTTTTAACTGTTTAGGGATTGCATAGTTATGGACCCCCTTCCCCACTTGTGCAAATCATGAAAATTGTGCCCTGTCTTTTGTGCATAGCTACTTGGGTTGCCCATGTCTGCTGCTGATTTTCTCATGTATAGTTATGTTATAAAACTATATACAATCTGCAGCTTTAGTCCCATGGTGTTTTGCACCTACCTGTTGCTGCCCATGGTGGTAGGAACTGCAGTCTCTGAAGAAGGCCACCTTGCTGTAACTGCTTCACAACCATCATATTGTATGACATAGCACATACAGTAAGTACTTTTGCACATGCGGCAGATTATATACTGCATGGCACAACTAGCTGTATCCAGGCAGCAGAACCATGACTTCAGCAGCCCAAACACATGTTTTGTAATTTTCCTGGCTTGTGCTAGGGCATGATTGTAGTAGTTCAGTTTCTGAATGAGGTTTTCTAATTGGTATCATGATTCAGGATTCCAGGGCATATCCAATACCACCACCAAGATACCCCTGTGGGAAGATGCCCCTCACAAACCATTGATTGAGATCACATTTGTGCCATATGTAGAAGTCACAGAAACTCTCTGGGTGGCCTGGCATCACATTGCAGATGATACTCTGTGCATTACTGACCATCTGACAGTTGATGGAGTGATACCTTATATGGTTCACATACCTCCTTCTCAGGTCACTAGTTGAAGCCTTTATTTCAGTCTATAGCTACAAATGCCTCAGAGCAGTGGGCTGTAGCAAAGAAGTCCTGCATGGTGTTTGTTCTGTCCACTGGAGTATGTGGGAACCACATGCATGTTGCCACATGCTGAAGCATGGAACCAAGGAACCAGTGGAGTGTACTTGAAGCAGTTGCTTGAGATATCCCCACTATTTTCCCCATGGCTACTGAAAGGACCATGTAGCTAATATACCTGAAAGCTTTATCTTATTAAAGAGCTTTTTGTTAAAGCTGCATTGTTGACTTCGTATTTTATATTACTATACATATTGCCACACATACCTTTGTATCCACTTGGATGGGTGCTCCACAACTCCTACTGGTCAACAGATGAGGCTGACACATGTTCACTATTTGCTGCATGTTATCTCTGTCCACATGCTACTAGTGCAAGATGTCATAATCATTGGAGGGCTTGAAATGTTAAGTATGACTGGAAGACCTACTGCTTCCATGGGCGACATTGTGCACCATAAGCTGCAGTGGCTGCTATAAGAGCATTTTACAGATACACATTTACAATGGATGCAACAACCCTGACACTATACACAACCTTACACTGCCTGGACAGGAGGATTTAGTCATGAACAGAATTAAAGCAGGTCAGGGAAAGCTGCGTGACATTTGAATTGCTTTGCCACATTTTTGCTTCATTAGCATATGCAATCGTTCATTATGCAGTTACTAGTATAGAACATGACTGTGTTATTTCAGCTGTTTGTATCATGCTGTTAGGTTTTTTGAATCACACACACACCCTGCACATCACCTCTCATTAAGCAAACTCACTTTCCATAATGCAGCAAATATTTATGATTTTTTTCCCTCTGAATCCATCTACTAAGAGGTGATGGGGCAACATTTTATGGATTTTACCGTCTGAATCAGCCTACTAAAAAGTGATTGCTAGTCATCATGGCCTAGGAACTGGGAATTTTTTTTTCAATAATTTTTATTTTTGTTTTGCATTTGTATAAACCATATACATTCCATACTTACAACATGACCATACCTGAGTGTTATATATTGTAAATAATATAGAAACATGTAGGTCATACAGCATACCTATTTACATTATGTACAAAGATGCTTTCCAATTATTTTTGTTAATATAAAAACAGCACATACACAAGTGATTCCAAGTCCATAGTTAAGCTGTGAAATCGTGGGTATAATTCTGGCTCCCTTAAGGTATGGTGTGGATGGTGTTTCATGCTAGTTGTTGTTGTTGTTGTGTCTTTCGGCTTTTCCTGGTTAGGGGTCGCCACAGCGGAACTCCGGTCAGCTAATGATTGGCAGTAGATTTTTATGTGCTGGCTTGCCGGGCCTAATGCACAACCTTCAACGAAGGAACGCCCATTCACGCATGTTGCCACACAGAAGACGCTCTAACTGAGAATTGAATGGGCAACTTCTAACTGTGAGGCGACAATGCTACCGCAGCACCACCACCGCGGGGACATGGTGTTTCATGCTAGTAAGATGTTAAAAGACTGTTCCCAGCTTGCTCGGGATTTCATGTTTTTTGTTTCTTTTGTCTATTACTATTTTATGAGCTAATAGATGTTTGATAGCAATTTTCTTGAATTCCTCCCAAGAGATACTTATAGGGTCTAGCCATTTGCGAGCTATGTGTAGCTTCATTAGTAAGAAAATCATTATGAGTGAATTTGCTTGTTTACCTGATATGTTAGATGGAGGAATATGTAGTAGTGTAAATTCCCACGTTAGTGTTGATGATTGATACCCCATTTTTTGCAGTTGTAGCTTGAGTGAATTTCAAAGCTTATAGATGCATTTACAACTCCAGAGTATATGCATTAGGTCAGCTATCTGATCTATGCAGTGTGAGCAATAATGGGGATTCTGATGCATTGAATTTGTGCAGAATTGCCGGGGTGAAGTATGCATTATGATTTATTATGAGCTGCATGTAAGAGAGTTTTTAAGTGGTATACTTTCCAATGTTAGAATGATTGCTCTTTCTATTTGCTGGTCATTCAGGTCTGGTTTTTGTTTCTTCCAATAATTGGAGAAAAGAAGCGGCAGGATTCACGATGGCTTGCACGGAGTCTAAGAGTCGTGTAAGACTCCATGCAGCCATTGCGATCCAGGAACAGCCCGAAATCCCTTGTAAGAGATAGCTAAAACGACTCTTACACGGGCAGTGCGTGGATATGCAAATCACCCCACTTGCAGCCGAAAGGCATACAAATGAGGTAGATTAGCGATCCACGAAGCTAAAACCAGCCCGTGTAAGAGTCGTGTTAGGTGCAGAAATGTACTCAGTTGACAACTGAGTACGTTACTGCAAATAACACAACGGAGCCATGACAGCTCCAAATAAAGTGTGCAAATGTTGCAGTCAGCATGCCAATGGCCAAATATGTGGCCATTGGCATGTTAATCCAATACAAACATGAAATAAAATAAAAAAAAAATTTTCGGAGATCGGCGATGTTTAAACGCAGCGCAGCCCTGCGCAAATGGACTGCGCTATATAAAACAGAAAAATAAAGGTTTGAAACCCACAAATGTGGGTTTTATGTAATGCTTGGATTTGCAATGCAGGGACTAGCAGACCAAAAACAACATGGCCACCGTCTAGTGGTTGCTAAGGGGGGGAAGCTGAGTGTAAGACATGTAACTAAGCATTAGTAGGCAATCCTATGTAAATGAGTGGTAGGATAGTGAATCACACTGTCACATAGCAAATGAGCACATTTCGTGTAGTGTAAGAGTTAGATAAGGGGGAGTAACAGAGTAGGAGATAGGTGATATCACAGGGGGGAATGTCAGGAAGAAACCAAGCTCATTGGAGCAAAGTGGTATGTGAAAGATGTCAATCACACAGCATAAAAAGAGGAGTGTCAACAGATAAGTATGGGAAAGTCAAGAAATGGAAGGTGTACACTGTGGCCAACACCAAAGTTTCTTGCTGTGCATGCTGTATGCTGCTGGGAGCCGCGAGTAAGACAGAGTGGCGCGTGTAAGGCAGAGTAAGCATGTAGGAGCCTGTTTAAAGATCTGTAAACCTGTTTGCGCTGGTGTGCGTGCGTTTTAACCCAAATAAGCAGATACTAGTCCGTGTAAGCATGTGTGAGCGTGGTAGCCACTGTGAGCATGTTTTCGCTGGTATGCGCGCTGCTCCCCCCTGAGGAAACAAAGAGGAAAAAGGAAGCAGAAGAAATAGTATGAAACTAGCAGGGAATACTTGTAGAGGTAGCAGGTGAAAACAATTAGAAGCAGGCAATTACACAGGCAGAATACAAGCCCAGCCCAGCACTTAAAACACTGCAAACAGCATTGCAGTATGTTTTTCTCAAGAGACACAGCAAGACAGGAGTAAGCTAGTAGAAGTGAAAACTGAAAAAGCTGCACTCAGACCAAACATGCTAGGGGCTGCCATAGCTGTCATAAGGAGACATAGGAGACTTGCTGAGGGTGGTGACAAATGGAAATGCTGCCAGGCAACCCACAGTGAGGAGACGGAGAAGTGTGTACAGGCCCAGGTTCACCTACCAGGGGTTACATGAGCTGGAGATAGTGGAGCACTACAGAGTGGACAGAGACCTTCTGCAGCAAATTGTTGAGCTGTGCAGGCCACTCCTCACACATAGAATCAACAGAGGGGAACCCATCCCAGTGGAAACCAAGGTATGTGTTGGCCTAAGAATACTAGCAACAGGTACCTTCCAGAGACCAACTGGTGATATGATGGGGATATCACAGGCATCAGTCTCCAGGGTACTGCACCAGTTCCTGGATGCCATGTCAGCACATGTCAGTGAGCATGTATATTTCCCCAATGCCCGTGAGGTATTGGCCAGCAATATGCGTCTCTTCCAGCAAATAGTGGAATACCCTGAGGTAGTGGGTGCAATAGACTGCACGCACATATGCATCAAAGCACCAGCCGGTGAACGGGGTAGGGCCTACATTAACTGCAAGGGCTTCCCCTCCATCAACTGCCAGGTCATGTGTGATGCCCAGGGCATAATAATGAATGTGTGTGCTGGCTGCCCTGGGAGCTACCATGATTCCCATATCTGGCATTTGATGCAGCTGTACCAGACATTTGCCAATGGGGACATCCCACATGGTCACCTAGTGGGGGATGCAGGTTATGCACTGGAGCCATGGCTGATGACACCCATCAGAAACACACACACACCTGAACAGGAACGCCATAATGAGGCACACGCACAAACACGTAATGTAATAGAGCATGTGTTTGGGCTGCTCAAGTCACGGTTCTGGTGCCTGGACACATCTGGTGGAGCCTTGCAGTACTCACCAACTACATGTACCCAAATTGTCATGGTCTGTGCTATGCTACATAACATGATCCTGCGAAAACAGCTGCAGCAGGACCAGCATAGGGCCAGGACAAACAGCCCCCCACCATTGCCAAGGCCATCACAGGCAGAGCTTGACTCGGAGGAGGAACAACCTGAGCCTGTTCCAGTAGGCAGAAGGAGGCGTGCCCAGTGTGCCCTGGCCTTGGCAAAGAGGCAACGCATAGCACATACACTGGCTCAGTAGGAACCCTGGGAATGATACCCCTCTCTGACTCACTCATATAGTAACAGGGATGCCTAACATCACACAACCTGCTCTCAAACATGTACAGGGAGTGCAGTATGTGCATCCGACAGAGGCAGCCCTGCAGCACCACCTGAGGCATGATTGCCATGTGTTAAGCAATGTAACACCATCTAGTATATGCAAACATGAAGACCCAATCTAACATCTCACCCTCACCAAGCATGATGCCACACTATGAAGACAACAAGATCAAGTACAATAATTGGCTGAGGTATTGCTGTTAGCAAGGGGGAACACATGGCTGACAGCCTGGGCTGACATGCCGAGCAAGACATGATGCCCTGCCTGCTAGGGATGGCATGCACCCAGCACACCTGGCTGTGTAGATACTGGCAAAGGCTGTTGTCACCCCCACTGTGCCTGGAATAGGTAAGTCTGGAAACACAAACCCACCACCATAGGTAGCACAAGGTATAATAACCTGGACATAATGCTACCCAATGCCAGAAGTCTAACCTGCAAGGTGCATGCAGACCAAACACACCACAGCATGGAGAATGGTAATATGTGTTCTGTAACAGATACCTGGGCAAGGCCCAGAAGAGCACCCTAATACTACCAGGTTATGCCTCATACCATGCTCTACAGCTCCAAAACATGGAACACATGACAATAGGAGTGTGGCTACCAGTAATTATCAAGAATAATCACACCCCCAGGTAGGTACCACAGCAAGAAGCAGCATGGACTATCCACGGGCAAGTAACACTGTCTCAAACTGTGTACCTGTGTGAAGCCTGCTACAGACCACACACACAAACCCAGGTACCCCAGCCAGCCTTCCTGAAGACACTGCAGAGTATGAATGTCTCAACAAATACCAAACAAGGCACACACAAAGTATGACATAGGTGGAAATCCATTATGTATGGAAGAAGTAATCATGGACCTAGGGACACAAGTGGACGGTAACCTGTCATGTGACACTCACATTGCCAAGGTGGCCAGGAAGACCTGCTATATTGCCCACCTTAATATGAAAGGATGCACATGTAGAGCTACAGAGGTCACTGTGCTCCCATACTCTTCCCTTATCAGGCCCATACGTGACAACAATGCCCCAGTTCGGATGTACCTTACCTTACACATGCAGCAGTCAGAAAGACCCCAAATTTACCCCACCAACAGGATAAAGGGTCCAAACATTGAACATCTGCAGCCTGGCTGAAGAAACCACAGCCCAATTCAGAAGCATACTGCACAGTCAGAGGTGATGTATGCCTGATGTACAAGGCCATGTCCAATCCAGAATGAATGGACATGCTCCACTGCAGAAACCCCAAATCCAGCAGACACACCACAGTGAGATATCTGAACCTCCACACATAGATTAATAGGATGTGCTGGAGGGACAGATCCATAACCCAGAGGCTACTGACACTCTGGAACAGAATCCAAGTCCATGATAGGCTGAGCTCCACACACAAACTCAACAAGAGAAATCCGGTGAAGTGCATGGGAGATAGTAGGTGTACACTGGGGCCATCCCTGTGTCACATCTAGGAAAGTAAACCCTACATGGGCATAATATGCACATTGCAAGGGGTGTTGAGACCCACACACAGTCTGTCCGTGCTCAAACAAGGCCAGGGCAGATAGCCTAGTATGAACCTATGAACCTATGATGATACAAATTGTGCTGGACACAAAGGATTCTCACACAGCTGTCCTACCTGATGGTAGGAACCATGGTGATAATCCACAGATATGCTCTACAGCACTCTAATATCACAAACAATACACCAAACCCACACACATTGCCAACAGCCTACCAAACATATTCCTTCCAACCTCCCCACCAGCACCTAACTGCCAAATATCTATCCCAGGAGAGTGCTGGCCCCCTGACATTGCAGATGCTCAGGTAACAGCCAGCATCCACAAAGCACAGCACACAGCATCAATGGTACCAGATGGTGTCCTGGGTTGTGTCCAACGAGTACTGTAAGAAGAATGGTACAGCAAATAGCATTACTGCGCACTATCAGTCCTACCACAGGATATGTACCCATAGAGCAGTGTACAACAACAGTGGTCCCACACCTCAAAGGGGGTGCCTGAATGGATACTGCAAACTATCACCCCTCAACCCTGACTATCTAGGTTTGCAAAGTAATGGAGAGGATGATCATGGATCCCATGAATAACGAGATTGGGTACCTATAGACATTGAACCCTACCCAGTGTGGCTGTCATAGAGCAGATCCTGCCCATTACACATGTCTGACTCATGTGAAACGTGCACCAAGCCCATTGCTGTGGGGAATGTTGATCACACAGCCTATCTGGACCTTGCTAAACCCTTCCATACAATACCCTAGTTGGCGGTACAGATAAGCTCAGCAGCCTAACTATAAACCCCATATGCAAGTAGATGGGTTGCAAACCAGCTCAAAGACAGAACTGACTTGGCAGACATATGCTGTAGCCATGGCAGACTGCAAACCAGGTACAACTGGCATCCCACAAGGCATTGTCCTGGGACCTCTCTTGTATGCTATATATGTCACATAGGTACAGGCCAACATGGACGGACTCTGTCTGAACAGGTTTGCAGAGGACTACAAACTGGCCACCATATTGGACCCTCCAGCTGACACAAGTAACCTACAAAAGGCACACATAGAAACACACAAGTGGTACCACAGCCATGTCAACAAGCTAAATGCAGAATAGTGTATAGTCAACCCCTGTGGAAACACAGTACATGGCCAGAAAATACCACATATGTGTTAACCCAGTAAGTACATCAGGAGCAATAAGAGACCTGGGGACACAAGGTGATAGATATCCTGCATGTGACAACCATGTGTCTGTAGTGGTTACAGAAACATACCATATACCCACCTAATCATGAAGGTAAGCACAGCTTGGTTAGGGTAGGTCAATGTGCCTCTCCAGTCCTCCATCAGCAGCCTCACAATTGTGTACAATGGCCCTTCAGGGATGTACCATAGCAGACACCTGCAGCAACTGGAAAGACCACACAAATACCCCACCAGGAGGATCGCAAAGCTGTAACAGATGCCATGTGTCACCTGAGTAAAGAAACTGCAGCTCCACACAGTGCCACACTGCCTGGCTGGAGGTGAACTGTGCCTGATGTATAGAGCCATGACCAACCTGGTATCAATGGACATTTGGCACCATGTAAACACTGAATGCTGTTGACCTATGCAGCTGAGAGGCCTGAACCCCAGCACAGACATAAACAGGACATGCTGTACTGATTGGGCCATGACCCAGAAGCTCACTCCACCCACGACTAAACTCCCACTACAGGATATCCAGGGAGTCCCTCAGTGACTGTCATCCAGAGGAATCATGATGACTGGATGGGAGATGGTAGGTGTACCCTGGATAACACCTGTATGTCACGGGTAGACAGAGGCACAGCACACTAACCATGACATATGTCATGGCAAACACCAGTAAATGTGTGTTGAAGGACAAACACTCTCTGACTAGCATTACAAATGGACTAGGGCACATGGCCATTGTTTGTCACTGTCCACACAAGTTGTGGAATACATTAACAATGTCGGACAATCATGTACTATGCTGTCCATATCTGAACAAAATGCAACATGGTCATATCTGCACAACTAGCCCTCAACCAGTCTGGTGTGCTCACTATAAATATTACAAGCAGTGATAGGACTGAAACCAATTATACTGTCCACCACAGTGAAAGTTCTGCACCAGTACATGATTCGACAATACAACTGTTTGGTTAGCAGGAAAGGAGGATGACAACTGTATGCAAACTATCCCATGGCGACCCTGCAGGTACAGCATAATGCCTGTTAGGTTCAGACACAAAGCAGTTGGCAGTAAGAACACAACCTGATGTCCAACACTCAACTGTACATGTGATATATAGATGGCGTCCACACACAAACAGAAATGTGGTGGTCCACAGATCCCAACATAAGGAAAGGTCACACTGGGCATGCTCGCACACTTAGATAAATGAGACGTGGCAGTCAAGAAGCCATACAAACTGCGAACTGGGCATGCTCACACATGTAGGCCATGTCACAGTTCAGCAGTTGCACACATATCTGGCATGTCTATGTGTTAACACAGGAACCTCCCACAATACAGACATCTGCCCAGTGCACACAGTGAAGTTACAACAGAGACATAAGTAAAGTACTGGATCCCACTCATATGCAAACATCTCCCACAGTACACACGTTGTTTATAGAGATAGGAAAGGCTATGGAAATAAAGACCCACAAACAGTATATGAGCAACAGATACTTGCATCTGACAGGTAAACATATGGCCGCAGAGTGCAATACTTGACTGTTGTCCCTAGGGAATACAGAAGGCTATCCACAGTGTATTTGGCATCAGCCTCCACAGTACAGTAGGCCACTGTGCCTGTGCAAAGTTAATGCATAGATATGCTCTCCCCTGTACTGATGGATAGTCACAGATATACATACCTCTTCATCCATAATGATGTCAGCAAACTATACATATGTCAGGAGCAAATATTATACCCAATAATGTGAATAGTGCGCTCCGCTACTGTTTCTCTAATAAGTGTCATAACATAGTTAGGTAGGGGTTTGAATCCTGCAAGTGCTCAGTGTGTGTGTGAATGTGTGTGGGGGAGTAGTGTGTGCAATTCCATGTGTATGAGAAATGTCCCTTTTGGCAACTATTACTACAAAACACATGCTGCATATTCCACTGTCTAAACACTGATGGTGTCAGCACCCTATAAGTACAGCAGGAGAAAGCAATTCCTCCAGTAATGCAAATAGCGTGCTCTGCTAATGTGTCTCTCATAAGTGTCATAACATAGTTAGGTAGGGGTTTAGTTAGGTAGGGGGTTGAATCCTGCAAGTGCCCAGTGAATGTGTGTGGGGGAGTAGTGTGTGCAATTACATGTGTATGAGAAATGTCCCTTTTGGCAACTATTACTACACAACACATGCTGCATATCCCACTGTCCTGTCAGCACCCTATAAGTACAGCAGGAGAAAGCAATCCCCCCAGTAATGCAAATAGCGCGCTCCGCTAATGCATCTCTCACAAGTGTCATAACATAGTTAGGTAGCGGTTTGAATCCTGCAAGTGCCCAGTGTGTATGTGTATGGGGGAGTAGTGTGTGCAATTCCATGTGTATGAGAAATGTCCCTTTTGGCAACTATTACTACACAACACATGCTGCATATTCCACTGTCTAAACACTGATGATGTCAGCACCCTATAAGTACAGCAGGAGAAAGCAATCCACCCAGTAAAGCAAATAGCGTGCTCTGCTAATGTGTCTCTCATAAGTGTCATAACATAGTTAGGTAGGGGTTTGAATCCTGTAAGTGCCCAGTGTGTATGTGTATGGGGGAGTAGTGTGTGCAATTCCACGTGTATGACAAATGTCACTTTTGGCAACTATTACTACACAATACTTGCTGCATATCGCACTGTCTAAACACTGATGATGTCAGCACCCTATAAGTACAGCAGGAGAAAGCAATCCTCCCAGTAATGCAAATAGCACACTCTGCTACTGCGACCCTCACAAGTGATCTAACATAGCTAGGTAGGGGTTTGTATCCTACAAATGCCATGTGTATTTTTGTCACACAGTTTGTCCATGTGTGTGTGGTGTTGTTCCCAATATTGCACGACATACATTATATCAGTAATGTCAATGCACACATGATGTATGTGTGTGCCACCTACACATATGTACCTGTGAACTGCAAGAGATCCCATGTCCGAAGCCTGCCTCATGTGAATACATGGAATATGCATCAGACAGCTGTATGACTGTGGTGTTCTGTGCAGGGGCTGCATGTGGTATGTGACTATACAGTGTGGGTTGTAGATGGTGTCATCCCACCAGCGAGGGATACATGATTGTTCTGGAGCATATAGTCCACATGTTGGTGATGAACAGGTGCAGCATGTTGTCACCACTTGTGGGAGTGGTAACAACTTGTTCCATAGCAATGCAGGGAATGAATGATAAGAACCCTTCAGATAGGGTCTTGCAGCTAGAATAATGCTCAAACTGTATGTTTGGGTAATCGCAGTACAACCATATAATGGTGTGTGTAGAGACCGTCATATTCCCAGTGTTGTCAGGAAGGCCAAGGGGGTTTCCTGGGTATGGGAGTGTGGTGTGTGCCAGGCTATGAACCTGAAGGCAGTCTAACCCACTGTGTGTTGCAGATGGAGAGGCTCTGATGCTTTGTGCAGTGCCACCAACCTGGGGGTGGGTGTATCTCAGGTGCCTTTGGATACATCCCCCCTGTTCTGGTTTGGTACATGTGTAGGGGATGACAAGCATGGTATCAGGAATGACCTGGCACTGATGGTGTGCACCTGGGAGCCTTGTACCAGGAGTCTGTTACAGCACAGATATTGCTGTACCCCATGCTAAGGACAGTTTCCACTGCATGCATCTTGAGGTTTACACTGCTGCTGTTGAGTAGCATTGCTATTAGTGTACTATCCCGTGTGATACCTGTGTAGGTGGCTATGTAATGTCAGCCTTGCATACAAATGCACTATGTGTGTAGCAACAGCCTCTGCCAATATACAACGGCCCATGGGTGACAGGTGTAAGCTGTCCCAAGCAAAGCAATGTAGCTTGTCCAGCATGTAATCCCACACTGACAGGCATTGGATCCCCTTTGAATGTCACTGAAAGATACGTTAATTGCAGAAACGGATGATCCTGTCTACATATTGTGGCAGCATTCTTGGTGAGGGTGAGATGCTACTCAAGGCCAGGGTCATACCAGCCTGTGCCACAAGCTCAGAAAGCCCCTCTATGTCCCCTAACATGTAGTCCAGGGAGGTGCGTCAGAGGTCATACACACTGGCACAGACAATGACTGAATCATACTTCTACATGCCTTGGAGTGACTGGTATGCTTGTGTTATGTGGTGGATCATAATGCCCGATGGGCAGCTCAGCATGACCATCACCTTGTTCAGCCTGTGAGCAGGACCTCAGTGTAGGTGACGATAGAGGTACCTCATACAACTGTAGCAGGTGTGTTGTCAAGCCGTATGGCCTGTGACTGTTTGGCACACAGGCTTTGTGAGCTATGTGTTGCATGTGCTCCGCTCTGGCTTAACATTTGCTTGTGTGTCTGCTTTGCAGGTGTCAGCTGCTCAGGCAGGATGCTATTCTGAGAGCCCAATAATGTACCTGTGCGTGTCTGTGTTTGGATTGCGGTCGTGACAGGTCTATGGGAGACTGGTACTGTATTCACTGTAGTATCCCACTCCACCTGACAGGGAATGCCAGTGCTGTGTTAACAGAGCTTAGCCCCCAGTTTGGCTATGTGGTTGCATCTCTCACATGTGTTGTACGTGTATGGGAAGGGGAGTGGGTTGTCTGTGTACATGAGGCCGCTGTAACATTGCCACATGACTCACAGATTCACCAACTGGACCTGAGAGTACATCGACAGGTGACCTTTGCACATGCTACCATAGCATTGTGACTCCCATACTAATTAATGACACATAGGGCCAATGGGGAACAAGGAAGTCAAGGTGACTATGTGAGGGTGTAGTGCTCCTGATTTGTTAGTGCTGGCATATATGAATGCTGTCTTGAGCAAATGTGAGGTAAGTCATATGCAATGTGTTACAGGTAAGCTACATGCAAACAGGACAAACAGTGACGTTCTATCAAGTGACACATGGACATCAGTACAGTAAGCAATACAGATGTCACTAGGGATCCACAGAGGCACTGTATATCTGCACTGCAGGTGGAATCAGTGTTTCAGGAACATAACAGGCAAACATGCATACAAACAAAGCTACAGTCAGCAGGCCTGTATGTAGACTATGCTACAACAAACAAGGTTTATGACTTCCAGTAGGTAACAGTGCATATATGCAGGCACTATAAGCCAGTACCCAGACATTCACAGGTCAGACGGGCTGGGTCCAGCTGCACCCCACACAAGTGTATAGACCACGTACCTTCGTAATGTTGAATAACTGGCCTGATACCCAAGTGCTCATACCTGTAATAATACACATGTCAAATAACAGACACTGAGCCCACACTCAGCAGTTCCAGACCTAGTATGATGTATGCTACCTGTCCTGGCA
The DNA here is from genome assembly GCF_019279795.1 of Protopterus annectens. NCBI lineage: Eukaryota > Metazoa > Chordata > Ceratodontiformes > Protopteridae > Protopterus > Protopterus annectens. Next base: position 1,142,076,967 of record NC_056730.1, read on the forward strand.
CCACAGTATCCTTGACATGTATGGACACTCTCCCTCCTGTCATAGTTAGTTCTATGTTTTGGTGCTGTCATGCATGGTATGAGGTGTGACCTTGTAGTGCTAGTGTGCTCTTGTGAGCCTTGAACCTGTTGTGTAGTACTGCACAGATATCAACATCCTAAAACGTCTGCATTGCAGAGTCGTGTGTGGACAGCATGCAACTCACAGTTGACATGGCCATCATTGAGTATCAATATGTACATTGTTGTATCCCCTGTGCTACCTATGTAGGTGGCCATCCCTTCACAGCCTCACCACCAGTATGCAAAGATGTGCAGACAGAACACTGTGGTAATTACTATGGGTGTACAAAACAATACATTGACATTCATATTGTAACTGCATTAGGCATGCTGGTATATACCCACAATGCTATCATTACACTGTACTGTTGTCAACATCATACTATTACAATACGTCTATGTACTCACCCTGTGCATCAGCACCATGTTAACCTGTTCCTGCACCAATTTTACAGATTGCAGGAGGTGGCACAGTTTCATCATATGCACAGGGTGTGTACCTGGTATGCCTGAGTCTGCCACTGATACAACCAATTGACATCTGTGTGTGTGTGTGTTGGTGAGGAACAGCAGTACAAGATGGGACAATGTTGATGCAGTGTGTGCGTGTATGCGGTAGCCCTAGATGTTATCACTTTGCATGTGTGTATGAATGCAGACAGTCCCACCTCATGGCTGCCATATACAGGTGTTTGTGGACAGCCACAGACTGCACCTGCCAGGTCATACAGATCACTGTCTGTGGCCACAGACATGGTACCTGTGCCTGGCAGGGGTGCTACAGACCGTATCAGGTACTAAGCCAGACTGGGTACTGTCATCAGAAGCAGGTGGCTGGTGACTGGAGACAGGTCCCTGTTGGGACTGTCCAGCGCCACGTGCACGTGGTCTGCTGGGGCGGTCTGATGACAGCACAGAACCAGCATTGCTGGGGCTGCTGCTGGCACTATGTGAGCGGCCACGGGCCTGTTGTCATCTGCAACGGCTGCCAGCTGCTGCTGTTGCTGGCATACGGCCACGTCGACACCTCAGCCATCCACCATTGCCCTGGTTCATGGACATGTAGTTGTGGAACAGATCTAATGTGTCCCCCCAATGTCTGCCAATGACCTCGGTGAAGTTGCAGATGGCAGCCACAACATCACGCACACTGTCACTCATTGCTGTGTGACATGCTCTCAGCTCCCTCAGACCCTGTCTGGTGTACTGTTCCATACGTGACTGTGCCTGCATTACAGCCCAAAACATAGCTAAGGTTGAAAGACCTCTGTGGGCACGTCTGACAGGGGTGGCACGCCCACGGATGCTCCCATGAGAACTCATGGACATCTGCCTGTGTGGTACTGTGTCAGGACCCTGACCATGGCTGCTGTGTGGGGATGCATGTGCCACCGGTACCACATTACCCTGGTCAATGCCCACTGTATCCTGTCCATCACCTAGGGACATTGGTGACAAAGGATGTATTGGCAGGATGACTGCGCATTGATGGGGTCGACAGCTGTGTAGTTTCAATTGGCTGACCAATGATGGACCCTGGCACACCTACCTGTGCCATTACACAGGTATCATCATTATCACTATCCACAGCAGCTGATTCAGGTTCCCTGCTGCACGACACCAGAGCAGCACCAGAACCTGTGGGAGTAAGACAGGAAACACAGTTTACAATGTGTACACAATGTCACCACTGATGCACACATGCACACATGGGCACATGCACACATGCACACATGCACACATGCACACATGGGCACATGCACACATGCACACATGCACACATGGGCACATGCACACATGCACACATGCACACATAGGCACATGCACACATGCACACATGGGCACATGCACACATGCACACACCTCAGTATATGAGATATCAACCCACAGACACAAACACACCTGCAATCAAACACATAGCACTACTGCTTCAGCCCATTATTACTATTAGTATACAGAGTATTGAAGGTAATGGTATTACACACTCACCAGCATGGATAGGCTGCCTTGCTGTTACACCAGAGGGACCTGCAGAAAAGAGACATTTATGGTCAGTGGGCACAACTGTGCCATTGATACTGTGGGCATATACAGTTCAGTAGTGCAACAGTTAGCTTCCACAGGTGTACTGCAGATATTGAGGATATCACTAATACACAATGATTACCAAGATTACAGCTACAAAATGAGGACACACCTCACACATGCATAACCTAACAGTGCACAGAATGGTCAACTATACACATGGCATGTTACCTGCACGCTCTGTGTCCTGCTGCTGTGTGGCGCCAGCCTCCATCATTACACATGTATGTTGCTGCTGTTGCTGCTGTGCTGGAGCCACAACACTTAGGAGTAGTCCCTCCAGTCTGGTGAGGGGGGATGTCTAGCCACCCCACCACCTGTGGCAAGCTGCTGCCTGTGGATATCCGATGCACACTGATGGACATTTCTAATTAAATCACTGCAGTGATGGCGTACCTGCTCATATGTCTGGTTATGTGTGCCTATGTCATTTACCTGATGGACCAGGTCTTGCCACAGTGCAGCCCTCTCCTGCTGGTTCTGGCTGGTGCGGGAAAAGAGTACAGCAAAATCCCACACCAGGCTCTGGTGTATCTCCTCCTCCTCTGCAGCAGAGTAGACAGGGTTCCACTGGTGAACCATGGCCCTGAAAAGGAGAAGGAAAATATGTCAGCAATATCTGTCAGCAAACTATGGCACACATAATACACATAATACGTGACTGCAGTGATATAACTTAAGCACCATATATAGCATCTGTCTGTCTTTTGGGGGATACACATGTGAATGACCAGATATCAGTGCTCATCCGACAACTGTGTAACAGTACCTGGCACACTCCATACAGCAGACTAGTATACTGCAGCAGTCAACACACTGTTTCAGGTACAATACACAACCTCACAATGGGGGTTTGTATCAAGGTACTGTATGGGGAACATTATCAGCCCATGCACTGCACACAATGCACATTACATATTTCACTGGTAATGCACACTACTCTTACTTGCCATAACCCTACCTACACCACAGTGACATACAGGGTAACACAGCACAACATATGGCAATGTAGTATGTGTTGATCGCAATACCTCACACACCGGTCTCTGGCCTCACACCAAGGACACACACTACCATGACAGACAGACAGTCATGGTGAGCAATCACACCAGTACACAACATGCACCCAATCACTAGCACACTCATTCCACCTCACACATTCTGTTTGCAATGTGTTCATGGGTGTGCATTGTGTCTTAGGTAGGTAGCGTGCTTTTGGCCCTAGGCCTACAGCAGCATACTGTTATGCTACCCTGCCCCTTGTGACACATGTGTTATGATCATACCTGCTCCTTACAAACAGTAACACAGGGTGACTCATATGGCATATTACCTATCTGCATAACATTCAGCAGGGTTATATCTGACATCTACTCATGGAGAGCCTTGCTTCTTAATTCTGTGTGGTCTACTACTGGGTATGTCATATCTGTGGGTAGGGTCCTGTACCTCCACCATGTGCTCTATACTGCAGTGACAAGGACGACAGACATAGGTAATTTGTGTTGTGGATGTTGGAGGTGTTACCATGGTTGTTAGACAACTGTCATGGGTGTGACCGAACTATGTATATCCAGCAGTGGTAACCTCTATGTAGGTAGTCTGTGTGCGCTCTGTGGTGTTTGAGTGCATTGACACAGTTACTTGCATATGTCTGTGTCCTTCTCCATATCTGTAGCTGTCATGGGAGGTACATACCGTGTAGGACATTGTGGGGTGTGGAGGGGTACAGTGACCTACATGTCCATAGCTGACACACCATGTCCGCTGACACATTCCATGTACAGGTATTACAGGACTAGTGTGCCACTGTGTATATCAATGTGGAGCCTATTGTACACTTGTTGCCCCTGTTCCTCCCTGACACATGCAGTGGTGGGCAGGCATGTACATATGTGGTGGTTACTAGTGTCAGTGTTTTTGAATGGGGTATGGTACTCCAGTATCCACACTGGTGTTCACTCCATGCCTTTGACACCAGGCACCTGTTGCAAGACATCTGCACACATGTGTCTCACACAGTCTATATATATATATATATATATATATATATATATATATATATATATTGATATATTTATATCTGTATATAGATATATAAAATATGTATATATAGATGTAGATATATACATATAGATGTGGGGAGAGAGGGGGAGAGAGTGAGAGAAAGGGGGAGAGAGTGAGAGAGAGACACAGGGAGAGTGAGAGTGTGAGGGGGTGGGACAAAGAGAGAGAGATAGTCATATACAGACATATCTGTTGTCAGTCAGATATATCTGAATATGTATATGTCTCTACAGATATCTATATATGTATGTGTGTATTACATATATCTGTACGTACATATTCTACCAATCTCGATGTCTGTGCAGTAAGTGAGAACCTGGTTCAAGGCTCCTGAGAGCACACCAGCAGTACCAGGCTATACTCCGTATCATGCTTTTTGGCCCCAGGATTCGTGACAAAACAAAGGGAGGGTGTGTCCATATTCATGAAGGACACACACACCTCCAGGTTAGTGGCAACACATGAAGCATCACAGACCATCCAGGTGCAGATAACCATAGGCAAACCTGCTATACAACTGGTAGCATGTTACAGACCACCCTCCCAATCTCAGGGACCACAGTCAGCCTTCCTGTAGACATTGGAGGATATGAATGTCCCACCACACACCATCATATTGGGATACTACAACTACCCTAACATACACTGGGTGCATTATTCTACCCCAAACACCCTAGCCCAAAAGTTCCCGGAATTCACTAAGTCAAATTCAGTGGAACAGCTAGTCACCTCTCCCACAACAGGAGATAATATACTAGACCTGATCATCACAAACATGGGGACAATGTGCTACACCGGAAGTATACCCCTCACTAGTCACATCTGACCACAGACTAATCCCCCTGGATATACATATCCCACCTCCCCCACAACACAAAAGACTACAGTGGGAAACCTCTCACATGCCGACTTTACACTTCTTATAACTGAGTTGGTATCCTTAATGCCCACTGGGCCAGTGTAAACCACTTCCCACAATGCAGACACCTTCACATATGCTTTCTACGGACATCTCCAAGAATGCATGGATCATGCAATCACAAATGAAACCATGACCCTCTCCACCAAGGGCAGGCGTCCTGTCTGGTGGACCCCAGAATTTAACAAATTGTATAACAACAGAAGGTAGCTACTGCACGGCAGGACATACTTCCATAGAGCTACGGCATCTCTGATCAGCAGTAGTAGAAAGATACGTTTTGTCGTACAAACATGCAAGGCCAACAATGAGAGGGACATCACTATCGTCACTACAGATAACCACAAGGCCTTCTTCTGCTATGTTAAACACCTGGGTGGGAACCCTGTGGTTGGATAGACGTCCTACCTCGCCCACCTTATCATGAAGGGATTCACATCCAGATCAAAAGGGGTCATTGTACCCCTATACTCCTCCCTTATCAGGCCCATGACTGTGTACTATGCCCCATTCGGTATGTACCTCACCTGGCACTTGCAACAGCTAGGAGGACCCCATAAGTACATCACCAGGAGGATCAAGGGTCTGCAACAACTGTCATACGCCGCCAGACTAATGTAACTCATGCTGTATTCCGCATCATACTGCCTACATAGGGGTGATCTGTGCCTGATGTAGTAGGCCATGTCCAATCAGGTATTGATGGACATGTTCCACCTCATACAATCCAAATCCATCAGAACCACAACAGCTATGGATTTAAACCTCAGCACACATATGAATAGGACATACTGTAGGGACAGATCCATCACTAAGAGGCTTCCCATACTGTGGAACAGGATCCCAGTTCATGTTAGGTAGAGACACTCACTGACACTCTTCATGTACATTCTTGACAAGTGGATGGGAGATCATACGTTTACAGCAGGGGTCATCTCTGTGTCACTACTAGACAGAGGCACAGTAAACTAATGCTATTATGTAGGGGGGGGGGTCTTCACTGTGTCACTACTATACAGAGGCGCAAGTTTCTAAATCTATTCTATACACTGTCTGCAGATAGCCTAGTACTAAACTATGACACTGTGAAACTATATGTGTCTATGTATTTCTACATCCCTCTCTATCTATGTATGCACATATGCATATTATATATATATATATATATATATATATATATATATATATATATATATATACATACATATCTCAATATACATATGTATATGCATGTTTTATATATATATATATATATATATATATATATATATATATATATATATATATATATATATATATATATATATATATATATATATATATATATATATATATATATACTCCTTTTTAGTTCCACATATGTATACACACAGTAAAGCACCCAAAACAGGCACAGAAGGCTGAATCAGAAACGCTCCACTCCACAGCTTGGAACAAAATAGATTTATTACAAACCCAATGGGTAAACATAAAAACTCCTCAATATTGTAAAAACAGTACACAGTGTCCACAGTTGTTAAGCGCTTTCATCTGACAGTACGCAGACTTCATCAGAACAACTATTGTTGTAACCTGGTCATTTAAATAAGCACATTTGGCGCCAAAACATCTATCCCATAAATATTTTAAACTAATTAATTCTACCTGTGTTTGAGTTAATAATATATGTATATTTACATTATTACTTTAATAAATACATGAATAATATAATATCACAATAAAATACATACATATGTATAAATGTATAAATTATATAATATAATATAATATAAAAATAAAAAATATATAATATGAAAAATAATAAAATGAAATAAATTAATGTGATATATAGATTTTATATATATATATATATATATATATATATATATATATATATATATATATATATATATAGATATATACACACATAAAATTCTTATGAAATAATATTGAATTGCATTTGTTTGAATACCCTGCCTATGTTAGCACAATGCTGAATCACATATCACACTAAAATGAGTGAGTGCTGAAAATACTCTCTCTCATATAACAAAGATTAGCCCATACTTAAAAAAGGCTTAATGCTTATATAATCATTTATACCTGGAAGTCTAGTGGCATCTGTAAGAATCTGCCATTTGCTCTCCTTCTTAGCCAGTAATGTTTTGAAATTGCCCCCTTGTACTGTAACATCAACATGATCCACTATTGCAAATTTAAATTGATGTTTGTCACCACTGTTCATAATATGTTTGTATATAGCATTTTTCTTTAGATTTAATAGAATAAATGTGGTCATATATCCTTTGTCTCAATTGTCTCTCCGTTTTTCCTATGTAAAACGCTGGACAATAACTGCAAGTAGCGATATACACCACATACTTTGTATGACAATTTCCTGCCATACTCCTTATTAAGGTTCTATTAAAATTGTCCAATTTAAATCTAACTGTTTCAGTTATATACCTACACTGGTTGCATGCTCCACATCTTTTTGTGCCCTTAGTTTTTACCATGTCCATATGTTTTTTGGATTCCAAAATCCTTTTAAGGTTGAATCCAGTCTTGTATACAAATTTAGGCCCAATACCTAAGGTCTGCACTAAATTGTCGTCCGTGGTAATAAGATTCCAGCGTTGTCTAATAATGTTTTCAATATTGCTTACTACTGGAGAATAAGTAAGGGCACATACTCTGTAGATGAAACCTTCAGTTTTCTTATTATTTTTTTGTGCAGAACCTGTCTGTAAGGGGTGACCTAATAGGGGTACATACTTCTTACCCCACTCTCTATGTACATACCTAACTACGTAATTGAATAACTGTTCAGGATAACCTCTAACTCTAAACATGGATTTGATATTTTCCAGCTCCATCACCATTGTTTCCCTAGTTGATGACATGCGAGCAGCCCGAATGCACTGCCCTTTAAATACATTTCTAAACATATAGTTAGGGTGATTGCTGCTATACTCTAAGTAATCAGAAAAAGTTTCCTTCCTGTATATACTAGAGGTAAATCCTCCATCCCCATGACTAATAAAAGTATCTAAATATGCTACATCATTGTTGTTTATGTTGAATGTGAATTTTAAAAAATCAGTAGTACTATTTAGATAGTCAATAAAGGGATGAATCAAATCATTTGGCCCTTTCCAAAGAACAAACAAGTCATCCAGGAATCTTGAATAATAAGCAATATATTTATAGAACTCACAATTAAACAAAAAAGTAGTCTCCCATTCAAGCATAACCAGATTGATGAATATGGGGGCACACGATGCTCCCATAGCTACGCCTCTGGTTTGCTTGAAGAATTCATTTTCAAAATATATATAATTATGATCCAACAATAGGCCCATCATATCAGTGATCAAACAAATTTTTTCCAGTCCAGGTTAGAATGTTTTCTTAAACTATTGCAAAAATAATCCAATCCTACCTCCTTTGGGATACAAGAAAACAAGTCAGTGACATCGATGGTAATATATATGAGGTCCCTATCCCACAAGAGCGGTGTCAAATGACTGAGGAACATCCAAGAATCTTTGATTAAATGAGGTATATTATTATATACTGGTTTCACCCATTTATCAATGGCCACACCCATAGGGAAGGTTTTGGACTTGCTACCTGATATAATGGGTCTGAAAGGTGGACTTTCTAAGTTTTTAGGGACCTTTGGAATCCCAACAATAGTGGCCAAAGTGGGATATTCAACTTTAAGATAATGATAGACATCACTGGTGATTCTGTGGTCTATCAAATATTCTTCTAACGCAAGATCTACACGTTTATACCCAATATTTACTTCATTGAGGGAGATGGCTTCATAATTGCCAGAATTGTACAATATATTGTATATTTCATTAATGTAATCCATCAAAGGGTACAACACTATCCCTCCCCCTTTATCGGGCTTCATAACCCTCACTTCCTTACTGTTGATAAAAGTTTCCAAACAGTGTCGTACACCATCAGTTAGGTTATCATCATGGTTCCTTTCCATTTTGTGTATTTTGTAATAATTATATATATCCTGACTACCCATTTTCTCAAAACTTGCTATAATGGGATTGCTAGTGGGAATATATGTGCCTTTCTTTTTAAGTACACATTGTTCGCTCATGTGTTTGTCTGACTCTGACTCTGAGACAAAGGATATATGACCACATTTATTCTATTAAATCTAAAAATAAGAAAAATGCTATATACAAGCATATTATGAACAGTGGTGACAAACATCAATTTAAATTTGCAATAGTGGATCATGTTGATGTTACAGTACAAGGGGGAAATTTCAAAACATTACTGGCTAAGAAGGAGAGCAAATGGCAGATTCTTACGGATGCCACTAGACTTCCAGGTATAAATGATTATATAAGCATTAAGCCTTTTTTAAGTATGGGCTAATCTTTGTTATATGAGAGAGAGTATTTTCAGCACTCACTCATTTTAGTGTGATATGTGATTCAGCATTGTGCTAACATAGGCAGGGTATTCAAACAAATGCAATTCAATATTATTTCATAAGAATTTTATGTGTGTGTGTATATATATATATATATATATATATATATATATATATATATATATAAAATCTATATATCACATTAATTTATTTCATTTTATTATTTTTCATATTATATATTTTTTATTTTTATATTATATTATATTATATAATTTATACATTTATACATATGTATGTATTTTATTGTGATATTATATTATTCATGTATTTATTAAAGTAATAATGTAAATATACATATATTATTAACTCAAACACAGGTAGAATTAATTAGTTTAAAATATTTATGGGATAGATGTTTTAGCGCCAAATGTGCTTATTTAAATGACCAGGTTACAACAATAGTTGTTCTGATGAAGTCTGCGTACTGTCAGATGAAAGCACTTAACAACTGTGGACACTGTGTACTGTTTTTACAATACTGAGGAGTTTTTACGTTTTTACGTTTACCCATTGGGTTTGTAATAAATCTATTTTGTTCCAAGCTGTGGAGTGGAGCGTTTCTGATTTAGCCTTCTGTGCCTGTTTTGGGTGCTTTACTGTCGGTGGAGTATTTGGCTATTTTAATGTATACACACAGTAATGTACTGCTGAACATCCATTACTGTACAACCTACTTGTACATTGCACTACAACCTACATTGCTATGTGCACATAGCTACCGTCACATACATATGTATGTGGAGCCTTCAGTGACAGTTGCAGTATGTCCCCGGCCCTATGCACATCTTCATATACATAGATACAGACCAATAACACATCTGGAGGGTTCACAGTATGTAGAGTATTATAGTAGTACTTTACATTACCTGTGTTTGTTGCAGCTGTTTGCATAGGCTTGCAGTTACTTGGCCTGCTGTCAGCCTCTTTGTTTTGTTGTTACAGGTTTTTTTTTTTTCTTTCTTTCTTTCTTTCTTTCTTTCTTTCTTTCTTTCTTTCTTTCTTTCTTTCTTTCTTTCTCTCTCTCTCTCTCTACCTCCAGCAGGTGCAATTAAAGTATTGCATGTGTGGACTGGGAGTACAGGATGCTTTTGTAGGTATCTGCACATGTCCATGTGATGGCCTCTGCACCAATTGTTAGCCAGCATTTACTAATTGCATGTAGCCTGTTGTGTAGTGATTGCAGTTCTCACTGTGATTACAGGACTGTGCTATAAAAAGGTCTGTTAGGTAGGTGTAGCCCTTTCAGATTATCAGGGTGGGGACCATGCTGGTTTGCTGTGGACACTATTCTGTGAGTGTAAGGGTTGGTATGTCTCTCATATTTCAGGCTGTGTTGTAGACACTGCAATGCATGTTGTTCTGTAAGCTGAGTATTCCTTCCTCCAGTGTCCTCTTCTCCGTGTGTATGTAAACTGACACCTACGACTAATAATACTGTGTATATGGATGTGTGTGCTTTCCTGTGGGGATTGTGGTGTAACTGGTATATAGCAGTGGCTCTTGCAATCTGTTGCTATGGCTTCAATATTTGGCCTTTACATTCACTCCTTGTATGCCTGCTAGGTGTCTTTCCTGTAATGTGTTGCTATGGCTTTCCTATTTTCCATTTACATTCACAGCTTGTAATGCTTGCTAAATCTGTTTGGGCAGCAATTCTCTATGTGTTTGTTGTGGTAGGTTGTTACTGCATGCAGTGTGGTCTGGCCATGGTGTGGGCCTTGACACTTACAGGGGTATTTAGTCATGCTGCTGAGCAGGCCTCGGATACTCTCCAGTGCATCTTTTATAAACCTCATGGAATGGTACATAGCAGTGGGTTACTCCAATGACATATTCTGATATTCTGCAGTTGTGACTGTGGGTTATTTCAAGCATATGTATTAGTACACCATTTGTGATGTGCAGGTGGTGCATACCTTCAGTCAGTCATAGTTACCATTGCATGTGTAGTTACACCTTTCTGCCTACTGTTAGTACATTTGACAGGGTGTCAGTGGGGCACAGATGACATTTGTTTTCACATCAGGGACATCCCTGTAACTCAGTCACAGTTGCTATGTCTGATCTCTTAATTATTCAACTATGGCAGTGTTTATCCTGCTCTGAGTATGTGTGTAGCTTGACAAATGCTACTGTGACATTATTACCTAGTAGCTACCAACTAGCATGACTGTTTCTCAGCACACAATACTATTTTACAAATCCACTAAATTTGACAGTAAATATACATGACATGATTTGTGTACTAGGCTTGCTATATTCCCTTTACATTAATTCCTACTATTTTATGATATATTTCTTTCAGCACAATGTTCTTGTATAGCAGTCATGGCTTAGTGGTAATTCATGCAGACTAGTGTTTCCAATGTCCTGAATTCGAGACTGAGGGAGGTATTTTATTTTGCTGCTGAGAAAACTACAGGCCTTGTCATTCAGAGTGACTAAGGCACTTTTAAGCAGTTGTAAGCGGGTTAGCACTGGTTTGCGTGGAGGTCACACATGCACACTGCCGCTTAGCTTTGCGCACACCCACTTACTACTGCTTAAAAGTGCTTACTCTCGCGCACACCCACGCTATTTTCTTTTAAAGAAAAGAAAATGGGGAGATAGGAAAGTGGTGAAAAAGGGGGCACAAAGAGGGTAGGACAGTAGGAAAACAAACTCGGGTTTTGCAGGAGGGATGTAGGAAAGGCCCATAGCTGCCCATTTCTTCGTCAGCAACAGCTGTGCATATGTTTGTAATTTGGTGTGAAATTTGAAACCTTCCACCCCTGAGAGAGGTGTGAGAACAACAATAATGTTTGTTGTACAGTCAATTGTAATAGCCAGTTTACATGTCCAGCAGACATGTGTGCAAAATGGGCAGCTATGTATGGGGCGTAATTTTTTTGTGGGTACAGAGTGCCGTTTTTTTTCAGGTGAGAGTGGTATGTCAGGTACGGGAAGTCGGTATAGCTGGGGAGGTAGGTAGGGGAGGTTAACAGACAAGACAAACAAGATGCATACAGGGGTGGTGTATGACACATGTGGGAGGGTTACAAAATTGATGGGGATGGATGTTTGGATATCTCGAGCCCATGAATCAACAGATGGCAACAGTGGAACTGAGATCTCCACCCATGGGCAGTTGCCACTGTGCCTTCACTGCCCAGGATGGGGCTGTGCTGGGGGCTGTGTAGGCCGGGCAGCAGGCATGCCCGTGAGTTGTGCCACCCATGCCTCAAGCTGGCGTAGGGGCCCAAGCACAGCGTGCCGGACCTCCCTACGCACCACAGTCCGGACACTACGGAGGGTGAGTGGATGTTCTCCTCCGGCCACACTTGCAGAGGGGGGACGAGCCCCATCCCCTGCAGCGCTTCCACCCGCAGGTGGCACAGGGCCACCGGAGGAGGGTCCAGCCTGGGCACTACTGCCAGGTGCACTCATCAGCTGAGGTGGGAGAGGTGGGTCCACTGGAACCCGCCTTCCCTGTCGTCCTATGTTTTGCATTATGTTATGACAGTTTGGGTTAGCAACATACAATACCATTCACAATTAGTTGTAACAGCATGCATTAGTATTCCCATTAACCAAACACCCATAAATTCAAGCCATTGAACAGCAAGCATAACACATGCATAATTTGAACAGCAATACACAATCCAACAACATGCAGGGTTGATTGATGGCAACAGGCCATCAGGTTTGGATGTATGAACAGGGCACATGCATCAACGTACATGCAAATATGTTTGAACCAACAGGACAAATGTCCAGGGGTGTTAATTGTGAATGCACATACCCATTTCACTTGGAATGGATTATTTGTGGTTATAGGGTAGGGTGAAGAAATATTTCATTAACAACTTCAAATACCTATGCATATGCTTACATTTCTACTAGCTGCAGATATATACACACTACAGGTCTGACTACAGTTTCCTATGTGATAACTAATTCAGGTTGGTGATAGGAATGTTACTGCTACATCAATATACATTTCATATTTATTCATACACATTCATATCTAGCTCTGTTCAGCTACATCATCCTGCTACATTTGCTTTATATGGATATAGACAACTGTGGATGTTTGGTATTTCATACAACCATACTATCTGCATATTGCAAACTGAGAGCAACATATACAGATTTTGGGACACACATTCCAGCTTCAGTACTTTTTTCAACACATGTTGCTGTTTGGTTCTGCCTGTCACATTCATTTCATTCTGTACTGACTGCAGTATACTTTATTCAGGAGTTATTACTACTTTATTGGTGGATTCATACCTCTTTCTCACACTCTCTCACTTGTTTTATTTTTACAATTCAGGATGGTACTTAATTCTAGGCTTTATTGACATGTTTTACTTTTAGTTATAACAATCCTTTACAACAGTCTCACTTGTGTCATGTTTCAGAATTTAAACAGGGATATATTTCACACATGTGTTTTACTCAGCTTCTGTAGCTGTACTTTTCAGCCTGCTGCAGGTTATGTACTATTATATTACAGGTGGGACATCTTTATTTCAGATTGTTTCATTTTTATTTTTGGATTACAGGCTGCATCACACTTTTGTAATCAAGCAATACTTGCAAACTCTCTTACACTGTTACTTGCACATTTTATTAATAAGTGACTAGACTACACTGCACTCTTTTGCAAACTGTCATACTTATATATTTTTTTACAGTTACAGGGAGAGAATTACTGACCTGCCTGGTGGCGCAACCACACCAGCCTATCGGCATAGGCTCGACGGTTCATGGAACGGACACCTGCAGCTGTAATATAAATGAAGTAATATTGGAATACACATCTCCATAATATCAGCTAGGTTAATTTCTTACATAAATAATTACATGTAACTTACTCAGTAGTGGGGCGTTGGGCATTTGCCGGGCCTCCTGGATCCAATGGTTGAGTTGGTCCTGCTTCCATCTCTTCAGGTCCGCATGGTGGTGACGGACCTGTTCACCAGTCCTTGGTATTCCTGTGGCACTGGTGAGATCATGTGCCAACCGGTCCCATGCCTCAGCCCTATATGCTCCCCACAGGACCTGGCCCTGCATGAGGTGGGCCTCATGATCATGGACGAGGAGCCAAACCATATATTTGGACTCCTCAATGCCCCACCTCTGTGCTCGGAAGCAATTACCCTCTCCTACACCTGCCATCCTGGCTGCAAGTCAGTTCCACAATCGGTTATGCTGTGTATTCCCACCTATGGGGCTTATATATGCTGTTATTCCCGCACTTATCTGTGATTGGCCATTTTGGAATTGTATCAGCTTCACAAAACCTGCTTTGTCATGCTCCTCTTTCTATTCATTCCTATATATATGCTATTACTGCATTTCTAAGTGCAACTGTCATGGCTTAGTGGTTCAGTACTTTGACTATGGTGCATGGTATCCTGGGTTCAAGCCTGGCCATTGCTTTTTATAGTTTATGACTGTCTACACAGGCTAGGAGGTGTGTCTGTGTAAAGGCAGTTTTGATACAGCTTGCTCAACGTTGTCCATCGGTTAGCTTGTTGGCGCGGTGCGCAGCTCCGCGCAAATGGGTTACGCTGGTTTACACGTCGTTTGGCTGTCAGCACCCATATTACACTCAGCTCAGCTATGGGCACACAGTTTCAGTGTGTTAAAATGCTGCTCAACCCCAGGCACTCATTTTACACCTGTTAAACCACTGCTCACCTATGGGCACTCATTTTAATCCTGTTAAAACACTGCTCACCTACGGGCACTCATTTTAAACCTGTTAAAACACTGCTCACCTGCAGGCAGATATCCTCAACTTGTTAGACTGTAGCTCAGCTGTAGGCACATCTGACATTTTTTTTTTAATTATCTCACATTTCTTCAAAATACATGGCCCATTTCATTACATTTTACATAAAATATAATTTTATATATGTACATATATGTCAGGGAATTGTTTCGTGCTTATTTCACTAAAAATAAAAATTGATGTTGTGGGGGCTCGAACCATGACTGCCTCCTCTTCAGCCAACGTCTCTACCGCTACGCTATTGCTTCTTGGTTTACTTTGCATATTTAGTTCTTATATGCTTTTCCACTGACTGCTAACTGTGGCTAAGCGCCGGGCATGCCCGTGCAAACGAGCGCACTCATGGGCAAACAACTTTACAACTTATAAGAAAAAATATAAGATGTTCATTTATACATTTTATGTTCAGAGTCTGTGGGGGCATGTGTTGTGTTGTGTTTATTCACATTTACACTGACTCTGTCGTGGGGGTTTACTTTCGGGACTTTTACTCTTCTGGGGGCGTGTCCGCTTGCAGGGCTCGCCCTACGGACACGCCCCCTACTGTCTTACATGGACCGTGTTAGCCTTAGGTGTGATTCAGCATGCCCTCATGCATATTCATGGCATGCTGACGTCACACCGTTTAACTGCAGCCTCCGTGTAAGCCTTGTAACTCTTACACAGAGGCTTCGTGAATCCTGCCCAAGGTCTTTCTGGAATTTGATAACAGCTATCATTTTGTATGAGTTCATTATAGTTTTCCTTGTCATTAGAATAGTCTTCCAAAACAGGGCACAGTTTTCAATGTCACTATTGAGTATGGTAAGGTTTTGGAGGTAACCGGAACACAACTCTTTGATTTGTCTTAAAATTATTATATATGCTTTAGGTAGATTTAGATTTTTCTCATTTCTTGGATTGTACAGTTGAGGAAAGGGTAAATATCTTGGATTCTTGTGTCCTTTAACCTAGGGAAGGAATCTAGGTTTAGCAACTTGTTATTAATTTTTAAGTCAGGATTTTTGTGAGGGGCTGTAGCATTAACATAGCTTGTCCAAAGTTTAAGGAGTGAAAAAGTTTTTGTGTTATATTTATAACACGTTTTAGAGGGTCTATAATATTGTTGGTTTGTATGTCTTTTTTGTCTAGGAAGGGGAGTGCTTTGGGATTGATGTCTAATGTTTTAATGTACCTATAGTATATTGCCACTCAAGTCGTTGACCAAGTTTTTATTGAGGAGTCATGTTCTGCTATTCTTAGTATATTCTGTTAGTGTTGATAATAGAGTAGTAGAGTTTGAGATCTGGCAAATTCAGACCCCCTTTGTACCTAGGAAGTGTTAGTTTTTCATAGGATATTCTGGTCTTTTTAGGTTCCCATATAAATTTTGCTAGAAAGGTATGAATTTGTGTTAAGAGTTTATGTATAGTTATCTTTGATGTCATAAATAGGTATAATAGTCTAGGTAATATGTTCATTTTAATTATTGATACTTTTGCCATAAACAGTAACTTAAGGTTGTTCCATCTTGTTCAGTCTTGTGTTATGTTTTGCCATTTAAGGGTTATATTATGCTGGTCGAATTCCTTATTGTTCTGAAAGAAAGTAATCCCCAGGTATTTAGTTTCATCTTTTAATTTTATTTTGTCTAATAGTGGTATTAGAGAGATAAGTCTGGGAGGCCGTAAGGGAAATGTATTAGTTTTATTAAGGTTTAATTTATAGTTAGACATGTATGAGAATTGTTCAATTGTATTTATTATTTTGTTCATGTCTGAGTTTGGTGTAGTAAAGTATATGTTTAGATCATATGCGAAGACTGAAAGACAGACTTTGAAATTATGTATTGAAGGGGGATGGTGATATGTATTTTGCTTTATATATAGGAATTAAGTGTTCTAGGTATAGGTTAAAGAGAATAAGTGATAATGGGCAGTCTTGTCTTGTTCCATTTTTAATCAAAATTCTGTTTGACCATGTTTTGTTTATATATAGGGATGTATATGGATTGCTATAAAGTATTTGGATGATCTGTATGAAATTATTAGGTATGTCAAAATAAGGTAACATTTGCAGTAAGAATTCCAGATTGACCCTGTCAAAGGCTTTGTGGGCATCTACAACCATTGCGAAGATGTTAATGTTCCTCTGATTTGCAAAGGATAGTAATGCTTCCAGTGTTAGCGTGTTATCACTGGTTTGTCTATATGGTGTAAACCCAGATTGTACTGGAGAGATGATTTTCTCTATCAGATTTTTTAATCTATTTGCAACTATAGCGGTCAGGATCTTTGTGTCTATATTTAAAAGAGAGATGGGTCTGTAACTATCTGGGTTTTTGGGGTCTGCTTGTTCTTTTAAAATAAAAATAGTTTTGGAGGCATTGAAATGAATATCATGTATGTTGTTATTCATTATGTAGTTCAGCACATGGTATAGTAATTTGGCAATCAGTGGATTGAAGGCTTTATAAAATTCTGATGTAAGACATGGGGTCTTGTGTGATTTTAGCTGTTTAATTGTTGTGGTTATCTCATTAATGGTAATGGGTTTGGTTATTTTTTTTTTGTCGATCTATATCTAGTTTGGGAAATTTTAGTTTTTGAAGAAAAAGATCCCTATCTTCCTTAGAGGCTTGTAAGGTTTGTTCTCCATATGTTTGGGTATATACTTTGACAATTTCCTCATTTCTTGTATAGTTATTGTCTCTATAGTTTACTTCCATTATATTTGAGGAGGATTTATGTTGGATGATTCTGGCCAAAGGTCTAGATGGGATTTGGGCTTCTTCTGCGTAATTGGCCAACATCCTGGTCTCATAGAAAGATACATTTCTGTTTTTGAACCTATAAAGGTCTCTTTGTAGTTTTAGGAGATCAACTTCCATTTGCTTATTAGGGTTATGTATTAATTCCCTTTCGAGTTGTTCTATTTTCCCCTTTATTGCAAGTTCCTCTTTTAGTTGGATTTTTTTCTGATATGCTGCTTTTTTAATTAATGTTCTTCTGATTTGTGCCTTTGCCGCCGCCCATTCTATATCCCACGGTACTTGGGAGTCGGGGATATTTGCAAGATGGGGAGGTCTTGGGCAAAGGATATTTTATTATTGTTCCAGGTAAGCATGCCTTTCTTCTTTGCTGCCAATATGATTTTATTTACATCTTGATAGTTCAGTATTTTAATATATACAGATCTTGGTTTCAGTGATGTTTGTGTTTCTCTCAGAGCTCTATGGGCTCTTTCTGTTGTCATTTGATGTATTTCTTCAGACTCCTCTAGCAAGGAATTTATTATTTGTCTTATTGTTGGTATTAGGTTATTATGAGTCACTGTTTCAGGTATTCCTCTGATGATAATATTGTTCCTTCAGGACCTTGCTTCAAGGTTTGTTATTTTTGCTTGTAAGCTTTGTAATTCTTTTCATGGGAATCAGTTTTTTTAGTTATAGAGTCTATTTTTATTTCATTTTCTGTTATTTTGGACTCAGATTTTTCCATTTTGGTTATTATTTGATTGAAAGAGTCACCAAAGGTTTGAAATTGTAAAGACATGTCCTTTATTGCCTGTTGGATAGGTAGTAAAGCAGTTTTTATGTCTTCCAGATTAATTGGCTGGTCTGTCTTGGTTTTATTTGCAGTTTTAGATCTGTCTGTTTATTTAGTTGTCTTTTGTCTTTTTGTAGTTATGTCTTTTTCAGGTGAGGCTAGTACTGAGAATTTTGTCTTAGTTGTAACGGTCTCCATATTATTTTCCTCTTTCAACATCTTGCTGTTTGTAGTTTTTCTCAGTCTTTGTATTCAGTTGTGGGGTCTTAACAGTCTTAACACCACATGGCTTGAACTGCTTTTCAGAAATTGTAGTTAATCCTGTTGTTTCAGACAAAAATTTGTCACTTTTTCTTCCTCTTTTAATTGCTGACTGTTGTCTAAGGAAGATATTCAGAGTTATTTTTTCATTTTTAACTCAGGTTTGTTTTCTGGGTATATTTTAATCCATGGTAATTCAGAGAGCTAGGTGCTAGCAGTGCTCACAGAACAGCAGCCATCTTGAACCACCAGGAACTGTGAATTTTTAAATTTAAAAATATCAGCTTAAAAAGGTAGTCATTTTTTAAACATATTTGTTGATTTATAATCTCTGTAGCAGCATAGTAATTTCACTGTACATATTTACAATTAATTTTACAGGCTTGCTTAATTATTTTTTATTAAATACACATTTTGTGACTTTCAATCTGTTACAAATTCAGAGATACAATGAGAGATACGGAAGAATGACTAAAAATCTCTTGTCAGAAATAGTATATTACTAGCATAAATTCTACCCAATGTAACCTTCCTGCTGCAAAGGAGGATCAATATATCAATTATGAAGTGGAAACACTATGTTGGAAGATTTAAGTATATGTGACTCTGCAGAAAAAAGAGAGAGAGATATTATGACCCAGTTTGTGTGTGTGTGTGTGTCTGTGTGTGTGTGTGTGTGTGTGTGTGTGTGTGTGTGTGCGCGCGCACGCGCGCATGTCTTAGTATTCGTACACATGCTCACACACACTGGTGCACACTCATACAAGTGCTTGCGCGCACACACTTACACACACACATCTAAGAAGTTACAGTGTGTTTATATTATAGTTGGTGGCATCAGCTATATCACAGGAATCTTTAGATTTTGCATCATAAATGATTTTACTTACATTTATAATACTATAAGGAATATGGTATGTATATTTATGGGAAGCTGTGGCTAGATTAAAAATACTTGGAGATGTGCTAGGAATATTTTAGGATTAGTAGTGCAGGCTATGAACAGCTCTTAAACCACAGCATATAGTTACATAATGACAGAATACAGATGCCAAAGTCCATGAAAGGGAGCCAAGTTGCAGAAACACCATATTTGTTCAAAGAATCAGTACTTCAAGTCTACCGTCACATTTGTAAGAATAGTATTCATGTGGATAGTGTTGCAATTTCTGTTTTAGTATCAAGGAAAGTTTAGCATGTTAGAGTGAGTGTGGAAATTCCCCAAAATACTTTGCATCTAGGTAGGATATTATGATGCCATCTAACTTTAAATAATTTAAAAAGAGGTCAGTGAAAACCACTAGCAAACACATGCGAAGGATCACACACTAGACTTAAAAGAATAAATAAAATGTCTAAAAGTACAGTAGTATAATTGAAACATGGGTAATTCTATTATGCTTTCTGTACTCTGCATCAAGAACAATAAAATATGATGTTATTTTTGTCTATGTGGTTGTTTGTTCATTTATTTGTTTGTTTAACAAGTAGGTGAGCTGGACTGCAAAGTCCCAGGCCACTTTCAGTCATGACCTAGTTATAAATTATATATCAAAGAACTGAATATGCAAGGAACGGTATTAGATACAGGTTAAATTAACAACTCAAAACTATCATAATACTGTTTAACCCTAGTCATTAAACATTAATCTATTTACATCATCTTCTCTGATGCCTCTGCATTTGTCAACATACCTCTCAATCTGCAGACACTGAAAATAGCTACAAAGGCCCTTGAAAAGTAAGTATTTCAGGCTAAAAATCTGAACATTTACTTAGCATAAAATCTGAACGCCACACAGCACAAATCTTTTCCCACTTCCAGTAGGAATCTGGGATACTATTCAAAAACACATGAAAAACTGAGTGACAAAAATTTTGGAAAAATACAAGCACGTTATCAAAGCGACAGTGTAAAATCTATAGATTTTAATAAACTGTAGCACCAAATTCTATCACACAAGACCATTATTTTTTCCTTCTGAAAAAGGAGTTGTAAGATGTGAATTCTCTTTCTTTAAATTATTGGTGTAACTAGTATGTTGGTCATATATTGTGATTTTCTGTGGATTAAACAGCTTCAAAATTCACATGTGATGAGGGGGATTCAGAAAATTGTATTAAATAGTAAATCAATCATGAAAATAGGGACACACTTGCAAAAATAGGCACATCATGTGCAGGGTTAAATCAGGTCTGAAAATAGGAATCCATCTATCCAAAATAGAGACAATTGGGAGATAGATTGACAACAGATGAATGATAGTTAACACATAGCTACACTATGTAACTGCTCTGCTATATTTAGATGGTGTCTCAACAAACATAAATTCCTTTAGCCTGTTGACAAATTAATGTAATGCTGGTAATGATCTAAATGAATCTGAACTCCAGATTTTGGTCCTCGAAAAAAAATTTTTTTAGTATATGACAGGGAGTGATGTTCATAGGTAAGTATTTGGCTAATTGCCCTTGTGGGCCATTTTAAGTCTAAGCAATTTACCTTGGTGGGAATCAAACCCTGTACTTGCTTGCCTGTGAAGCAAACACCTTTTAACCATTATGGCAACCCCCAATCTCAGTTGTAAGGTAGAATACTCATCTTTTGTGTTGACAGTCTAGTTTATTATATAATGAGTCATTTTTTTTTTACAGTGATGTACTTACAGACCTACAGTCAGTTAAGTAGATTAGGAACTACAGTACTTCTCTAAAAATTTACTTTTATAACTATTGTTGTCGTTTAGTATCAGAAAGACTGCCACAAGGGTGCTGCTTTCTTCAAGACTCTGTGGTATGCAACATATTTTGTTCTGGGCTGTCTGAAGCTAGCTATCTGTGATGATAACCCTGCAGAGTATAATCAAAGGTGGGTATAATGACACCCGCTTTCCAGAAATCAGATGCTATTTCTTCAAGTATGAGGTTGGTCTATAGCAGATATATAGCAGAGCATGTGTACTCCATTGTCTTTTCAATATATGTTAAGGGCAATGCCCAGTCAGGTTATTCTTCCTGGTTTTGATGGACTTGTTTAGTTTCACTAAGATTTTTAACAAGCCCTTGAAGCATTACCCATGCTTAACCATGCTTTACCTCTGTGTGACATTTTGTATGTCCTGAAGTACAAACCTTTTCACTGACCTCTAATCCCATTTATTGCAGTTTGCAAAAAAATTAAAGCTTTTTAAAATCTTAATTGTGGCTTCTGGTTGGCATAATGGGCAAGATGCATACCTTACAGGCACAAGATACAGGGTTTGAGTTATCCGAATTAGGAATTTGGCTGGATCAAAATTGCTCTTTGCCCAAAAAGGACAGCTAGCTTTGCTATAACCTAAGTTGTTAAAGTCATGGCTGGGAGGTTGGCATAATGGTTAAGGTGTTTACCTTATAGACACAAAGCACAGGGTTTGATTCTCACATGGGGTAATTGGCTAGGCTTAAAATAGACCACAAGGGCAGTTAGTCTACTACTAATGTATGAACCAATCTATGGTACTAAATTACCAGAGACAATATGCAATTTGTATATAACGATTTGTGTATTTGTGTTATATAGTAAGGAAGTTAATAAAGAATGTAAGCAGTAGCTGGGTTAAGACAGAACGTTGCAGAATCCCACTGTTGATTTATACTGGTGGGAGTAATTCTGGTCATTTGTTAACTTGAAAGTTATCTGAATTAGTTAGCTGTTAAGCAACTGAAGAGAAAAAGTTGTTCGGTATACATTACCAGCTTCTACAGAAAATTTTTATGAAACAGTGAGTAACACATTTTTAAGGTCAATGACTCCTTTAAATTCTACTATATTCATTGCCCAGATAATGAAATGTATGAAGAGAAGTAGAGCAGTAGTGGTTCTGTGACTTTTTCGGAGGTCATGCTGCTCAAGGTAGAGCTTCAACATGAGTCTTTTCTCAATTCCCAATTAGTGCACCTTCCTCAAGATGCAACTCATTGATCTGTTTGCATGTGGGGGATTCTAGAATTCACAAAACATTGACACATCTCAGTACATTAATATGTATGATGGCCGGACACTTGCAGGGTGTGTGCAGCTCAGAATGCCCAGCTACTGATGTGGCAAAAATAACTTGGTCTGCCAGGTTATATGCTAATGACTGCATAATGAAATGCTGGGCATGATAATGAGGCAAAAACAACATGGCAGAATGTTTCAGAAAAATGTAAACGTCTGCTTTACCCAGCTTAGGTTTGTATGGAATCAGATGTCCATGCTCAGGCAGTGTAGGGTACCGAAAGATGTTAAGAGTTAGCCCAACTATTGTAAACTCTCAACTGCAAGAGGCTGCCATAGTAGCTGCTGCAGCAAACAGTGTGCAACATCACTCTTGGATATGCTGAGTTTCTGACCATGCTTAATATTTCATGCCCTCCATAACATGAACATAGTGAACCACTATCATGTGAACAGGGATATCATGCAAGAAATCTTAGACATGTGTATGCTTCATCTCCAGTCCTGTGGGAATCATGCAGTACCCATCCTGGTAGATACAAAGGTACGTGTAGCTTTACATGTATTTGCTACAGAAACCTTTCATCAACTTATTGGGGAAACAATGGGGATATTTCAGGAATCAGCTTCAAGAATATTCCACCAGTTACTTGATGCCATGCTTCATCATGTTGGGATTCATATGCGGTTTCCATGTACCTAAGCAAAGAGAACAAACACCATATAGGAATTCTATGCTATAGTACACTTTCCTGAGATACTGGAGGCCAAAGACTGTACCCAATTAAAATAAAGACTCCACCTGTTGAACAGAAAAGGAGGTATGAAAATCACAAAGGTATCAGTCCATCAACCATCAGGTAGCCTGTAATGTACTACATATCATCTATAATGTGTGTGTAGGCCAACCAGGCAGTATTCCCACATAGGCACATGTGTTAACTTCTATCCACAGTTTGTGAGGATACCTTCCTAACATGGAAATCTTGTGGGTGATGCTGGATATGCCTTGGACCCATGGCTAATGACACTAATCATAAATCCTCATAACTAAACTGAACACGGTTATATGCATGAACCATCACAAACCCAAAGCATCAGAGAGCAAGTGCCTGCACTGCTGAAAACAAGTTTCTGCTGCCTAGATACATCTAGCAGTGCCCTGTAGTATGATCCCTGCCATGTGTGCAAAAATACTTATCTTGTGTGCTATGTTACATAATATTATAGTTAGGAAGCAGCTACAGCAGTGTGGCCTATTACAGGGACCACACTTCCCATCACCGCATGCAGTGACAACTGATATAAATAAGGAGCCAGAGTAAGAGTCAGTAGCAGGGTATGACCATGCCAAACAGAAGTGGGCACAGTATACTGTGACACTAGAAAAGAGTCAGCAGATTGCATGCATTTTTATAACAAAATTATACAAGTGCAAAGCAGATACATACAGTAAAAATTATGCACAGAAAAACAGAAGATCATACTTATCCATGCATAGGCTGACCATATTGTGCACTTTTTATTTTAATTTTGCATGTCTCAATCATAGGCAAACCAAGTAGCAATGTAGAAAGGGTAGGGCACTGTTATCATTTGCACAGGTGGGATAGGAAGTCCACAACTACACAACACATTAAGCTAAGACAGACATTAAAAATGTTGCATACAAAAGCACCATACTGTGCTCACCCATGAATAGGCTGGCCACACTATGCATCATTCATAGTCATGTGCAAATGGCACAGCACCATTATCATCATTTGCAGAGTTTGGAAAGGGAGTTCATGAGTGCATGTTTTTCACAGGGAAGTAATTGAATAGGAGAACTGAGGTGGGTAAAAACGAAATATGCATTTAGGAAAAGTGTAAGAACCATTATGAGGGAGTTAAAGTCAGAATGACCAGGGTCTTTGGATGTGTGGAATATGGTGGGGGGTTATAGTGTTTGAAACATGTGTGTCTGCAGGGACACAGCCTCAGCATGTGGAGCAGCACTTCACTGCAATCTACTGGACAAGTTCTGAACGTGCTAGACAGAGGGTTCAGTTTCCTGTGAATGTCTCTACCCATGAGAGATGGCACTGTCAAGAAACTGCACTTGCTGTCCCACAGCTTTGGCTAGGTGCTGATGTGCTACCTGACTGTGACAGATATATGTTGGGGAATGTGTCAGAATGGCGATGGCCAGGACCATGGGGATGGCCTCTCCTAGGTATAGACACATCCACAAATAATGTTGCACTGTAGAAGCAGGATCTGACTTGTCCATGGCCAACTTGACTAACAACCAAGCACATTGCAGATGGCCAGCTGCAAGGATGGACTCTCTCCCCTGACAGATCATCTAGAGTAGACAATGTATGTTCCAAAGTACTGTTCATTGTCTCCGATGAATCACATGCGTGGTTCATGCACTCCCACATCTGCCTGTGCATCTTGGATCACCCTCACAACCTCTGCTAACCTAGTGGAAATCACATGTGCATCCATGATGGACTTGTACATACACCGGGTGGTAGCTATCCATACACTAACCACAGGAAGAGGGAGATAACTATACCTCTGATACCTCTGATGAGCACTTGTACCAACTCCCCTGTGTGGACTCTCCAGCCCATGACTGCTAATAGCAGATTCAAATTTATCTCTACTGGGGACCACAACACTTATCTGATCTACAGTGCCATCATCAGCCTGTCCACTCTCATATGGTAGTATGTCCTAGATATAATAGGCATAGAGATTATCTCCATGGTCTGAGGAGGGGATGTGGGGGTCAGACTTTCCTGTATACAACGCACACACATATGCACTCTGCATCCCCTGACTGTGCCATCTCAGCCCCGCAATCTTAATCAGAGGCTAAATGGGCAGTGCAGTGGTGCAGCGATTAGTGTTGTCACCTCACAGCAAGAGGTTCTCTGGTTTGATTCTCAGCTGGGGTGCCTTCTGTGCAGAGTCTGCATGTCCTTATTGCATTTGCATGAGTTTCCTCCAGGTACTCCAGTTTCATTCCAGCAACATTTATCTGAAGCAATCCTCTCTGGGTCTCTGCTGAGAATAGGCTCTATCCTGGTAAACAAATGCAAATAAAATAAAGATGTCCTTACATTCACTGCTGCAGTATTCTTAAACATATGGGGATTCCCTGCCATGGAAGCCCAACAACTGGCCAGTCTTCCAAAGACTCCTGAATTTAAAAGGTATGCTGAACGTCACCATATGCTCCTTGCATAACAGAGCATAAAAGTGATGTTCAGGTCTACCAAAATCTGAACTTCTTTTGCCAGTCTGAACATATCTTTTACACTATTGGTCTATTTACCTGCATACGTTTTCTGCCAGTTGAACACATTTTTGATCTCCAGTAACTTCCTATGCCTGTTTGCTGTTTTTGCAATATAAGTGCCCTCCTGGTGATTTTATTTTTTTCTTGTTTTTTGTGTTCTTTGAGGTTAATATCATCAAGGAAGGGTAAATGCCAGTGTGGGAGACAGATTCCCCATAGAGACAACCATGATAAGTGTCTTTTTTGCCTAGGTGCTTCTCATGACATACGCCTTATTCTATTTTTCAGGCAGTTGTTCTGAAAACCCTTCACAGTAGACTTTCTTCCCTATCCTTGTGTCTTGAGAACCAGCATTTTAAGCTACTCACCAAAAATACTATGAAAGGAATCTTCCACCCCAAGGGTCAACCATTAGGGAAGAAGAAGGAAGGTATGTTTGGAATCTTCTGCTGGCTAGTCTCTGTCAGGTGTTTTGCTTGAGGTCGTTAAGAACCTGGAGTCTTGCCCAGCTGTGTTGTTGAATTTCTCTGCCATGACCATGTTGGAAGCCAGTGAGGATCTAACTGTCAGCACATCCAAAGAGGCTTTGCAGGCATCTGTCTCAGAAATTCAGAGGGAATCATGGTTGATTTTCTTTCTGAGTGGCCTAGGACAGTTCCTCAGTTTTTAGTTAGGGAAGAAGTTCCTGCTATGGTTCTTGTCTGTCATCCTAGATCTGAGCTTTTTCAGGATGTTCCCTTAAAACAGAAACAAAAAAATAAACATTTCTTCTGCTTCTAGGGATCCACAAAGTGAGTGGCAGTCTTTTACTTGGGTTATTTTCTGCCTTAATGTCTTTAAAGCCTCTTCATGGGGTTTCAGTTCCAGCTCCTCCTTGGTCCTCTACTCCTCTTAAAAGGCCCAGAGAACAGGATTATTCTGATCATGAGTCAGATTCTGCTGACAAATCCCTAACTTATTCTACTCAAATTCCTTCTCATTTGGACTATGGGTCAGAGGAGGAGGAATCTTTTCGTCTCGATGTTCTTTTTGAGGAAACTTCCTTTGGGGACACACTCTCAAGGATGATGGATTTTTAAAATGGAATTGTACTCAGGTCTCTGACATCCATAAGAGGTACTATGAGTTGTTGCTGTTGGACTCACCTAAACCTGTGGCTATTCCTCCTGTTTTGGCTGCTTTACTAGATGCTTTCTCCAATGCCTCTCATGTGTCTGATTCTCTCCCTTTTGTTCCCAAGAAACCTGTTAGGTTTTATAGGGTTCCTGAGGATTGTTGTTTTTTTATATAAAAGTCTTGCTGCTGACCCCTCGGTAGTGTCTCTAGCCTCTGATAAGCCATCTCAATTGCTTCATTCAGCCAAGGTATTGACTTCTGACAAGGACAGCAAAACTATGGACAGGCTGGGCAAAAATGTTTACATTTCTGCTACTCTAACTCTTAGGGGTATTAATTATCAGACCCATATGTCTAGCTATGTGTTGGGTCTTCTTTCTCAGGCCTGTCAACTTATTTCTGATTTGCCAAACTCTGAGGGTAAACCTTTTGTTCTTTCCTTGCTAGGGACTTCCTCTCAAGTCAATTGTCATTCTAATAAATGTAGTTATGATGTGATGGATGCTTCATCTATGGCTGTTGTTTTTGGATCAGTTATGAGGAGATATTCTTGGCTTAGGTTTCAACCTCTACCTACATCTAAGTTGATGGACGCTCCTCTGAATTTTAAACTTTTGTTTGGGGAAGCTGCTGCTGGTTTCTTTAAGTCCTTTAGGATAAGGGTAAGGCCATACTGGAGTCTAAACATGTGTTTATTTCTCCTGTACCTAAATTTCAGAGAAACTACCCCACTAAGCCTGCCTTTGTTTGTAGATAATCCCATCCTTCTGCTAAAGGTAAGAAGATTGACAAATAGGCTCCTCCTGCTAAAGCTACTCATTTTTCGAGGACTCCAAAGCCTTTCTGTATGGGCAAACTAGGTGCTGTATGACTATCAATCTCTTCCCAGCCACATTCCTCTTTATCTTTGCCTTTCTCTTTCTCTTCCGGTTTGGCTTCAGATCACTCAGGATTCTTGGGTATTGTCAGTCATTCTTCAAGGGCACTTTGTGATGTGGAAATCCCATCCTCCTTTTAGTGGAATTCCTCAGCCTTCTTGGGAACAACTTCCCTTTTTACCAGAGGTTCTTCAAGATCTCTTGTCTCAGGGTACTATTCAAGAGGTGCCTGTGTCCCAAAGGGGGAAAGGGTTCTACTCCAGAATGTTTCTAGTGCCCAGAAAAGAGGACAGTTGGAAACCTATTCTAAAGTTCTCTCATCTAAACAATTTTCTAAAGATACCCTCCTTTCAGATGTTGTCCCTTCCAGTTCTGTTTCCTCTCTTGCTCCCTCAGGTCTATATGGTGTGTCTGGATCTCAAAGATGCTTATCTCCATATTCCAATCCATCCTCTTTACAGGAAGTTTTTGCATTTTTCTGTTGCTTCCTGGCAATTTCAGTTCTCTGCTTTGACCTTTGGCCTTTCTGCTGCCCCAAGGGTGTTCACCAAATGCGTTGCTCCTGTGATTGCTTTTTGCAGACTTCAAGGGATCCGGACATTTCCTTATCTGGACAACCTGTTGATTCAGGTGTCCTCTTCAGATACCCTTTTGCAAAATCTTCATTTTGCCATATCCCTTCTTTAGAGCTTAGGGTTCACTATAAATTTCAAAAAGTCTTCTCTGATTCCTTCAAAGGATCATGCTTTTTTTTGGGTTGCAGGGTACAGACTGTGCCAATGCTTGCATCCCTGCCCCTTCAAAGGCCTTAACTCTCATTTCTTTCTTTCACACTCTTCTTCCTCTGGCTTCCATTACTGCCAGGGAGTTTCTGAGAGTTTGGGGTTTCATGGCAGCCACCATTCTGATGCTCCCTCTGGCTAAACTTCATAAGAGAAAGTTTCAATGGTTTCTGAAGTCAATGTGGCTTCAACGTGCTTGTCCTTTAGAATTTGTAGTTCCTCTTCTTCTTGTCTCAGACAGGAACTTCTCTAGTGGATTCAGCAGTTGTCTCTAAATCCAGGGATCTCTTTTCACCCCCTCTTCCATCTCAGGAATTGCTCATAGATGCATCAGACATGAGACTGGGGGTAACATTTGGCTCCCTAAAGGTACAGGGGGTTGTGGTCGCCTCATCAGCAGAAGGAGTGCATCAATATCAAAGAGTTGAGAGCTCTTCTGCTGGCTCTTCAGGCCTTTCAGTCTCATTTTTTTCTCCAGGGCTTCTCAAGGTGTTCACAGACAATGGTACAGTGATGTGGTATATCAACAAGTAGGGAGGAATGAGATCTTATCTTTGTAGGTTGGCACTTCTGGTATGGGATCTTGCTGTCAAATGCCAAGTGATTCTTCAGGCAGTTTATATCCCTTCCAATCAGTACATTGTGGCAGACCCTCTGAGCAGATGCTTAACTCAGTCCAACGAATGGATGCTTCACAGGGACGTGTTTCTGGACATTATCCACCAGTGGAGTACTCCTCAAGTGGATCTTTT
Organism: Protopterus annectens; assembly: GCF_019279795.1. Taxonomy (NCBI): domain Eukaryota; kingdom Metazoa; phylum Chordata; order Ceratodontiformes; family Protopteridae; genus Protopterus; species Protopterus annectens. The sequence continues at coordinate 1,142,106,922 of NC_056730.1, forward strand.
TGCCTCCTCTCTGAACAGACAACTCCTTCTGTTTTGTGCCACAGCCCCAGGCCCTCTGGTATTGAAGGTGGATGCCATCTCATTCTCTTGGAAGGGGTGCTTCTTTATGCATTCCCTCCCCACAGGATGTTCCCAAAATTGTGTTAGTGACTCTGTTTTGGCTGCAACAGCACTGGTTCCTTCTACTTCTGCATCTTGCCAGGGGCAATCATCACAAGTTACCTTACAGGGTGAATCTAATCACACAAGACAAGGGATCTCTTATCCATCCCTACCTGTCCACACTTCTGCTGACACAAGTCTTGCAGGAGGCTAGGAAACTGACGACTAGGAAATCCTACTTATCCAAATGGAAGAGATTTTCATTTTGGTGTCTCTCACCTAACCTGGACCCACTTACAGTGGATGCTCCTTTGGTTCTCTCTTATTTGTGTGAGTTGTTCAATGCTGGTTTGGCCTATTTTTCTATTAAGGCCACTTATCAGCTATCACTGCTTGTCTGCCTTTTTCTCCTCCTTTAGCTTCTAGATTTGAGGTGAAACAATTTTTTTAAAGGCTTCCCTAATATTAGTCTTCCCAAGAAGCCTGTTCCTCTTCCCTGGAATCTTATTTTTGTTTTGGAGAAGTTGACTCAGGCTCCTTTTGAGCCTGCTGCTTCAGCTTCCTTGTGACATTGTTCCTGGAAGACTGTTCTTTTGTTAGCTCTTACTTCTGCCAGATGGGTGTCTGAGTTACAGGCCTTTATGGCTTATCCTCCTTTTTTGATTTTTCATGAGGACAGAGTGTCCTTGCACACTAACCCTTCTTTTATGCTAAAGGTGGTTAATGAGCTATCACTTACTCAGTCTATTAATCTGCCTACTTTTCCCCCCACTCTGCAAACTGATAGTGGGAAGGTGTTGCATGCTTTGGACATGCATAGGCAACTTAGGGTTTATTTATATATGACCTAGTCTATTTCCTTTTGCTGCTCATTTCATGTCAGGAGCCTTCCTTTTTCAGTTAAGGCTCATTCTACTAGAGCTGTGGCTTCTTCTGGTGCTTTTTTCAAAGGCTTAGATACTAATTCTATTCTTGAAGCAGCTACCTGGGCTTCTGTGCATACCTTTACCAAGCACTACAAGTCAGATGGTATCTCTAGAGCTAGGGCTGGTTTTGCTAGTTCAATTATTCAGTTTTCTTTAGGGGACTCTTCTGTCCCTTCCTCCTCCCAAGTTTCCTCTTGAGATTTTGCACTCTCCCATATGTTTAAGAATACTGCAGCAGTGAATGTAAGGATATAGTACAGTTGTGTAAAATCTTACCATAAAGATAGATTATTTGCCTTCACTGCTGCAGTATTTGCTCCCTCCCTCCCCTAGTTCTTTACCTTCCTGAATGTACACATTACCTCTTGGTTTCCTTGGACTGGTTTTCCTCCTGGAACAATCAGTTCTGATTTTGGTAGGCTTGAATGTCACCTTTATGCCCTACATTATGTAGGGAGCATTTGCTGATGTTCAACATACCTTTTAAATTCAGGAGTCTTTAGAAGACTGGACAAAATCAGGTTTCCATGGCAGGGAATCTCCATATGTTTAAGAATACTGTAACAGTGAAGGCAAGGACATCTACTGTTATGGTAAGATTTTACATAAATGTACTTTCTTCCAACCTCAGACAGAGCTTCTGGTGCCAGTTAAAGTTTCACCTGTGACTACTTCAAAAGAAAACATATCCAGTATAAGTATGACCCAGCACCAAAATAACAGATACAGCTATTAACATATGACATTGGGGTATAGCCATTCCCATACCTTTTGCAGATGGATGTTGCATCTGCATACCAGACATGCCTAAATGACACAACAAATACAGGTGTTTGATATACTGTAGAGTGCCTAAAAGGTAAAAATAGGGCCAGATAGTAAAAGTAGGACTACATACCAGGGTTGCCATCAGCAGAAATTCTCTAGGTCCTAGCAATCACTTCCCCAGAATCCAGCACCACTCTGTGGAATTCTATGAAAGTGGTACTCCTGTTACATGTGGCCCAGAACTCCTCTATCATCATAAGGAGTGGATTTATAGAAGGACCACCTCCTGTTACCATCTGTTCCCATGCCAAAGCCTCTATTCTGTAGGTGGCAGCTCAAATTATATTGGTTGCTTGGTGGTAGACCATGTAGTAATTTCAATCTTGATCATCCCATTGCTGACACATTGTTGACAATTTTATACCAGGCATGGTCACGGAAAGGCCCACTTCATGTTTTGCCTGTGTAAACTTGAGCTTGTGAATGAATATGGCTTTCTGTGCCAGTTTCTTCAATGTATCACTGTTGGTGTGGAAAATACTGGAATTAATAGCTGAGACCTTACATGGGTGTTATAAATCTTAATACACTCATGATAATAATCATCCAGCTGCTAAACTTGGAGCATTTCTCCCCGGGCCTCCGCTGAAAACAGGATCTGTGGAACCTAGTCGGACTTTCCCGGTCAACAAATGTTAAATAAATAAATAAATAAATAAATAAAAAAATAAAATAAAATAAACTTTAGTAGGGCCTGGCAGTGAAATACATTTATCTACAAAACAATCTTTACATAAATGTCAGGCATTATTGTGTCCTATGCACAATCTTTCTACCACAAAAACACCAGCACATGACTGCAAGTTAACAAGCGCACAACTTAACAAGCACAAGTATCATTTGCCATAACCTTGGTGAAAAATGTTAAAGTGCAATCACAACTATGTGCAAGATATACAACATTACAATGCTGTTTGGCACATTTTTAGCATTGCTGCAACCCACAGTAATGTGACTGCATTCCAATATGGCCAATATGCTTGCAATGTACCCCATCAGAGATCTTTGGTGAATACAAGTAGATACACTAGAAATTAACTGCAATTCTAGGACTTACAATAAACAGCACACAAAAACATATGCTTGCACAAAGATGTAGGTATAAAAGAACAACTATATAGAAACAGAAGATGGTATTGTGTAGCAACAACTGATTCCAGTTGAAGATTTTCAGATTTGAACAAAGTTTTCATCCTACATAACACAACGATCATCTGTGGCTCTAGCCACATTTTTTTCATGTAAATTTCCCCCTCTGTACATGATGAGTATGCTAATTATAGCTCAACTCATTACTATTTTTTAATCACTCAGTTTGTGTGATGAGTAAATCTGACATGAGCAGGAAGTCCAGATCACAGAGGCTGGAAAATTGTCATGTGCATACCTCTCAAGTGTACATCATTATGAGTAATGTCATATGCATACCTCTCAGGTGTACATTATTATGAGCAATGTCATATGCATACTTCTCAGGTGTACATCATTATGAGTATTGTCATGTACATACCTCTCAGGCGTACATCATTATGAGTAATGTCATATACATACCTCTCAGGTACATCATTATGAGTAATGTCATATGTATACCTCTCAGGTGTACATCATTATGAGTAATGTCATATGCATACTTCTCAGGTGTACATCATTATGAGCAATGTCATATGCATACCTTTCAGGTGTACATCATGAGTAATGTCATATTCATATCTCTTAGATGTACATCATTATGAGTAATGTCATATGCATACCTCTCAGATGCACATCATTATGAGTAATGTCATTTGCGTACCTCTCAAGTGTACATTATGAGTAATGTCATATACATACCTCTCAGGTACATCATTATGAGTAATGCCATATGCATACCTCTCAGGTGTACATCATGAGTAATGTCATATTCATATCTCTCAGGTGTACATCATTATGAGTAATATCATATGCATACTTCTCAGGTGTACATCATTATGAGTAATGTAATTTGCATACCTCTCAAGTGTACATCATTATGAGTAATGTCATATACATACCTCTCAGGTACATCATTATGAGTAATGCCATATGCATACCTCTCAGGTGTACATCATGAGTAATGCCATATTCATATCTCTCAGGTGCACATCATTATGAATAATGTCATATGCATATCTCTCAGGTGTACATCATTATGAGTAATGTCATATGAGTACCTCTCAAGTGTACATTATGAGTAATGTCATATACATACCTCTCATGTGGACATCATTATGAATAATGTCATATGCATACCACTCAGGTGTACATCATTATGAATAATGTCATATGCATACCTCTCAGGTGTGCATCATTATGAGTAATGTCATTTGCATACCTCTCAGGTGTACATCATTATGAGTAACGTCATATGCATACCTCTCAGGTGTACATAATTATGAGTAATGTCATATGCATACCTCTCAGATGTACATCATTATGAGTAATGTTATATGCATACATCTCAAGTGTACATCATTATGAGTAATGTCATTTGAATACCTCTCAGGTGTACATAATTATGAGCAATGTCATTTGCATACCTGTCAAGTGTACATCATTATGAGTAATGCTCCTCAATTTAAGTTTAAAAGAGCTATGTTCCTTTCCTTTGAAAAGGTCTGTCACACATTCAAGTGTTACTGAGTTTATTAACTGGCATCCATGGTAAATTATGAACTTATAAAAATAAATTTTTATAAGTCTAAAATGGCACATGTTAACCATGCTGTGATCACACTACGTAAACTTGTTATGAAGCTGTTAGTAAGTGTTCCACATGTTGCTCATGAGTTCAACATTTTTTGAGAGGTGGTGCTCCACATTCTGCTAATGGAAGGTTGACACATGTTGTCATGTTATCTTTAACCATCTGAAGATGGAGTTGCTGTTGAGCATTTCTTCTCAGCAGCAAACAGAGGGATGGAGGATTGCCATGTTTCACACTTTAACATACCATTTAGAACCATTATAATGCAATACCTATAGTTTATTTTTCCATCCATCATACAAATAAGTTGTCCATCGACGTCTGTTATTTCATAAAGATGGGAACACATGAGACATCATTTGGATGCTAATTCCTTGCCATTTTTTCTGTGATCTTTGAGTTTAAGATAAGTATGGCTGGAGAGTGTGAGAGAAGTGTTTCTTTTAGAGCACAGAGGTGGTGTGAGGAAGAGTCCCAGATTTTTTCTGGACATCCTCCATAAGCAGTGCAGGGGGAAGTGCCATAGGAGGGCTATACAGCATTACAGTATGAGGCTGATGCCGGGAGTAGCTTGGCTAAAGATGATACCCGTGCTACTGACATTCCATGCAAGAGGGAACAGTGCCATCACCACTATAGTGACTTATATCATTGCAGCCCTTACCTCCTTGGCCAATGAAAAGCTGACATTAAGGCACAATCCTCACTTTTGTACAATAAGTATAAGATAATTTCCTTCTCCATGCACACTGTCAGTGTTCAGTACCATACATCTTTTCATTCTGCTCTTGCTTTCTCATCAGCCTCTGCAGAAATTGAAAAGAACAGGAAGATGCATAGAGACAGACTAGACAACCTAAAAGAGTGATGGAGTAAGTGTAGCTTCTGTTGTGAAAGATGTGTCCATTTGCATAGTGACAGGTAGCAATTACTAATAATGGCAAATCCCATTCATACAGCAGGACAAAATCTGTCAGCAGTGACATTATTTATTGGAATTAATGCAACTGTGCGATGTTAGAATTTTGATTCTGCATGTCATCCTCTGTATAGCTGGAGATGTGTCTCATGATGTTTAATCTATGTGACCTGAGAGTTTAGTATTGCTGTAGGTTCAGTCCCCACCCCACCCCCAAAATCATGTTGGCATAGCACAATGTTAACTGTCAAAATAGTTAAACTAATAAAAATGTTACTAAAATAGTTAATTGTTAAAATAACTGTGAAAGTCATATTATTATTACTTTATCTTCACCACATTTTTAGAGCATGAAAACATAATTAAGAATGTAATTTTATTACTTATTTATGTCTTTTCCTCCACCCTCTTTGCCACTGTCCTTTCTCTTCTATATTTTTTAATAATGCATCTCCATTTCTGTTACTATTATATGCAACAACTCTGAGACCTGGTCCAATCACCCTGGCATGGCCTTTAATATCCCTACAAGTGGAAGCAGCAGCACCATCACCAATCCTAGAGGCACCTAACACATCTGGGTCCCAGCCTGTCAGAGTTGGTGGTGCATGTAGGGCAGAGGTTTGGAGGCACCACTCTTCCTGACTTACCTGCATCATCTGTACCAGGTAGCCCAACAACATAAGGTGGTAAACTGGTACTCTCTGCTGACAGTGCATGTGGAGGCGACAATTATGTTACACATCAGAAAATGGCAGAGCTTGTGGAGAAGGTACTGGACAGTAGGTCTGATGCTCACATTGGCTATATAGAGACTATTCTCCAGTGACTTGTTGAGTCATGTTCCTGTCAGGCACTGGGTCCAGGTCCTGAGGCAGAACCCAGGGGCGATGGCTACCTGAATGAGGAGTATCTCCCACTGTGTCAAAACTGGCAGAGACTGCACCTATGAACACCAAACTTTATCCATAAACATGATGTCCCCATCCCTTTTGTGTCTACACAGTCCTCCCCTTACTATTGCCTTTCCTCTTTTTTTCTGATATTTTCTTTAACATTCTGCCCCCTCCCTCATGTGTTACCCCACACCCTGTCAGTTATGTCTGTCTTCCCTTGTGACCCCCTCTTACCCATGTCTTACTTTCCAGACTTCCTTCCCTAATTTTCTCTTCTTAAAACAATTAAAAAGAGCATCTGTCCCACAAAAAATACCGCTACTCATGCATCTCAACTTCATAGATCTTTAATTAATGTATGCATGATTGGATCCTATAGTTCAAAACACATACAGTAGTTGTCTCACAAATCACTGAGGATTTTAGCCCTTAAAAAAATTAAGCATATGATTGCATTTCACCACAATTATTGAGTTAAGAAGTTGAGAGGTATGGTCCACCTCCATCTTGCTCATTCCTTATTTACTTACTTTCCCCCAGATTTATTAATCTTCCATGCAGAACTAGCTTAGTCCTGCATAGAAGCGGCCGTTTAGGGGCAGGACGGCAGTGCACCATGCATATTAATGAAGGTCCGCTGCCTGAACTCCTAATCTTACATGGAGCATGTAAAAGTGCAGGGGGCATGTCTGAGAGCAGAGTTTTCAGAATATACATGCCCCCCACAATGAAGAACAGCAGAAAGGCCAAAGAAATGAGTGAGATCGCTCATATGTGTCCACATATCCCCAGCAACATCCCCCCACGTGTACAACAGCAAAAGTAAATACAAATCAGATAAACAAACCTCTTTTTTTATTATGAATCCGATTAAAGCTAACCGTAGGTGCATGGGTTTGCCAATCGCTTAATGCAGCTTAAATGGCTGAAGAGGATAACAAGGAAGATATATGCAAATGAAGCAGTATAGCAATAATGCAGTGGGCAGAGCATGCGCCTTACAAGCAGGCATTCCTGGTTCAAGTTCCACTGCAGCACATTCCATTTTCCATAAATCAAATTATAACCAATATTTTAGTTGCATAACCTACTAAATAACATATATTTGTGAACTAGAGTACTGCATTAAATGCAGAAGTGAGGTGTCAATGTCATAATGTTGCAAAGTCCACAAATAAGTACATGTGCCCCATGCAGTACATGTACACAGGAATCATGGATACAAATAGAAGGTAAAATGTGTAATGAATGACAACTCCATACAGCTTCCAAATCCCCCACCTTCCCAAGAACCATTAGATATTACTGTCTAAATCAGTGCAATTGTAAACAGGAGTAAGCACTAGTAAGCAAGTGTAAGCACCAATAAGCAGTAGTAAGTATATTTAAGCACTAGTAAGCAAGTTTAAGCCCGTTTGCGTGGAGGTAAGCAATCTGCACACAGGTTAAGCAATATTGAAGCTAATTCTCTGTAAGCATATTTAACCAGAGGTTAGCATAGCTTACCCTCGCACAAACCTGCACAAACCTGCTTACAACTACCCAAAAGTGCCTTAATCACTCTGTATCCAATGGCTCTTGTTCTGCCCAGCAACAAAATAAACAGACTTGCGGGTCTTAAACCCAGGACCCTACACACTATAGTCACAGTAGTTAACCACCAAGCCATCACAGCAGTGCAGAAGAATGAGGTATCAGCAAACAAGTCCTCACTATAGTAAAATCAAACTGAACCTGTGAAAGCAATCAGTATACAGTCATATGTTCTATAACCCACTACATAACATAAATGGAGAACAGCAGTAAGCCCAGATGTGAGGTGTAATTGTAATAAAGTGTTGAAGTCCCCAATAAAACACAAGGACCCCATACAGTGTACATACACATGAATCATGTATACCAGGCATATATATAAGATGTAATGAATAATAAATCAATGCCAAAAATAAAATATAATGCAAAGTCTAATGTAAGCAACACTAAGCATTGCACAGGCCAGCTTAGGAGGTGTAAGCAATGTGTAGGCCAGATAACTCAATGTGCCCAGTGGTATACCCCTTTAAACAATGCCAATCTTAGGTAAGCAGGTTTGCCCATAGCCTAGCCTTTTCAAAACTGACCAATCATGGAACAGTGCAGGAAATCAGCCCTACTTAAACACAACAGGCAGTAATACATCTCATAACTGGTTGTAGCTTCCCCTTGCAGGCACAATGGCAGACAGGGGAGAAGGTGTGCACTTCTGGGTGCAGCGCTGGTGGATCCAGGAGTCCAGAGTCATGGCAGGACTCCTTGTCAAAGACCATGAGCAGAGACTACTGCAGGGCCAGTACCAGGGTTCCCAATATAAGGCAGAAGCCTGGGACCATCTCACCCATGACCTCACCAGTGCCACTGGCATACCCTGAACTGGTGAGCAGGTCAGGCATCACTATACCGACCTGAAGTGGCATAAGGAGGACCTCTTGGAGCAGTGGATCCAAGAAGCTAGAATGGCAGGGGCTGTCCCAGCTGTGTGTAAGTATCACTCCACTATGTGTGTAATAGTTGCCAGCTCATGTATATCATGGATAGGTATGGCTAAATATTCCTCTTATGTCCTGCACAGCTGCAGGGGAGTGGGTCGTGAACCAAGAGGCCCATGGAAGTCAACTGGAGAGGTTGCAATGTGAGGCAGGTCAGTAATACTCTTGCATGTACTGTCATATGAAATAAATCTAAAAGTATTAGTATATTAATTGCCTGTATAAAACCTGTATTGTTTAAGGCAAGTACTGCATACACCAGAGAATATGGCAGGATGAGTCTCATATAGTTTGTATGTAAATAAAAGCGTAATAGCCTGACAATAAAGGTTTAACTGCTGGACTGCATGTGTATACTCTGATATCACATGGTAATGTAGATTTGCAATCACGTAATAGTACTGTTGTATTAAGCACTGTTACCCACACTGTGCACCATAAATAGAATGTGTATGTATGCCTGTATATGACTGGTGTAATCCCAGAGGCCAGTCAGTACAACTGAGAGAAATATAGACAGAAAACAGTGAAAAGGCAGACAACAAAATCTGAATAGCACATGCAACTGAGACGTGAACTGTTGTATTTTTAGCACACACAACCATGGTTTGAATCCTGGCAGTAGTAGTAATCTGCATACAGAATCATACCCCACAACTGCAAAGATATGTCTGGAATGTCCAGTAAAGTGGTCCATATCTGTTGCCTGTCAACCTGTCCCCCTGAGAAATCAGTGGAATGATCCCAGATGTATAGGCAGCAAACTTGAAATCCAACTGATTGACACATATCTATGAGAACAAAGCTGGCACACTAGCAATTCCCCAAAACCGTATGAGAGTAAGAAGCCACATATGCCCCATTTACACTCCCATGTTGTCAAGCTGTGGCCAGAGTGTGTACAGTAACAGAGTGAGATGTATGTGCATAATAGTAATGTGGATCTGGTACCGTGTGTGGCAACATTCAGGTAGTGCTAACAAACAGTTCATGTATAAAGATGACGACAGCCATATCACTGTCCAAACTAAGGCTATACGGTAGTGTAGTAATACTTGTAAGGTACAGATAACAGCACTGACTAGGAAAGTAATGTGGACTACAGGAATATACTATCTGTTAATCGACATCTTTCTCTCCCCCCAACGATATCTCCAACAATAAACTACATACCCACCTCAACAGGTATGTAATGACTTCACTGTTCTGTTGGGACATATGTCCTATTGGTTGATAATTATTTAAATCTGTTTCCATGCATGTGATATATTGAAATACTCCAACATTGGTGGGATAGTGCCATCAGTGTACCTGCATGCTGTTGTTATTACCACTGTGGTCCCATATATGCATGTGTTCCATTTGCTATGCAACTGTTCCGAATCTGGTGTCTGAGTTAATAGGAATATCTATGCATGCTGTTATACCTAACCCTGGAATGTGTTGATTATTACTAACTCACATATGTTGATACACCATAAACACCATAGCACATATGGGAATGTGGGTCCCAGTGGACCCATCTGTCCCACCTCAGCTGTCTGTGGCACTGGGCACCAGCACGTCTGTGGCCCAACCCACGCCCTCCTCGTCCTTTGGTCCTGCACCACCTTTGAGTGCAACCACCACAGGGGATGGGGCTTGCCCCCCCGGGAGTGGGCATGGACAGGAACCTGTTACCCATTGCCAGGTCCGGGTCATGGTGCATAGAGAGATCCATCAGCAGTTTGGAGATCTTCTACGCCAGCTCAAGGACCGTGTGTCACAACTAGAGAGTCGGCCTGGCTCTCCAACTCAGCCCCCAGCACAGCCACCTTCAGGGATGTGAAGGTGCAGTGGTGACTACCCATGGGTGGGGATCTCAATCCCACTGTTTCTACTAGGGGGCTCATGGGATTCCGATTTCCAAACCCCCCCATCAAGGTGTTTACCCCCCACGTGTCATATAC